>NW_027597070.1:0-5000 GCF_964194155.1 Cetorhinus maximus
CCCCTCCCCCACCCCCCCCAGCCTCCCCTCCCCAGCCTCCCCTCCCCCACCCCCCCAGCCTCCCCTCCCCCAGCCTCCCCTCCCTCAGCCTCCCTCCCCCACCCCCCCCAGCCTCCCCTCCCCCAGCCTCCCCTCCCTCAGCCTCCCCTCTCCCACCTCCCCAGCCTCCCCCTCCCCCCCCCCAGCCTCCCCTCCCCCAGCCTCCCCTCCCCCACCCCCCCAGCCTCCCCTCTCCCACCTCCCCCAGCCTCCCCTCCCCCAGCCTCCCCTCCCCCAGCCTCCCCTCCCCCACCCCCCCAGCCTCCCGTCCCCCAGCCTCCCCTCCCCACCCCCCCAGCCTCCCCTCCCCCAGCCTCCCCTCCCCCACCCCCCAGCCTCCCTCCCCCCAGCCTCCCCTCCCTCAGCCTCCCCTCCCCCACCCCCCCAGCCTCCCCTCCCCCAGCCTCCCCTCCCCCACCCCCCCCAGCCTCCCCTCCCCCAGCCTCCCCTCCCCCACCCCCCCAGCCTCCCCTCCCCCAGCCTCCCCTCCCTCAGCCTCCCCTCTCCCACCTCCCCCAGCCTCCCCTCCCCTCCCCTCCCCCAGCCTCCCCTCCCCCAGCCTCCCTCCCCCAGCCTCCCCTCCCCCACCCTCCCCAGACTCCCCCGACCCAGCTTCTTCTCCCCCAGCCTCCCCTCCCCCAGCCTCCCCTCCCCCGGTCTCCCCTCCCCCGGCCTCCCCTCCCCCGGTCTCCCCTCCCCCTCCCCCGGTCTCCCCTCCCCTTCCCCGGTCTCCCCTCCCCCGGTCTCCCCTCCCCCTGCCTCCCCTCCCCCGGCCTCCCCTCCCCCAGCCTCCCCTCCCCCGGCCTCCCTCCCCCTCCCCTCCCCCTCCCCCCCCGGCCCACCTGCAGTGCACCACGATGGGCCCGGCGTCCCGGATCTCCCCCTGCTTGTTGTTGACCTGCTCCAGAAAGCTGAGGACCCCCCCGGGCTCGGAGGGGACCCCGTGGTCGGGCCAGCTCAGGTACTGGTAGTGGAATATCTTCCTCGGCCTGGAGCTCTGGAGGGAGGGAGGGAGGGAGGGAGGGAGGGAGGGAGGGGGAAGAGGAGGAGAGAGGATTAGGGTCCGGTTGCCCTCAGTCGGCCACGCGTCAAGACACTAACACCCCCCACCCACACAGACCCCACCCTCAAAACCCCCGCCCCCCCACACCCCTTCAGCGCGAACCTCAGGACCAATGGCAGCGTCGATCCAGCAGGAGGCGCTCACCTTGCCTGTTAACACCACCTCCAACTCACGGATCTTGTAATCGATGGCCTCGTGTTCGGCCACTCCCCGCACGGTGTAGACTCCGAATTCCTTCTCCCCGTTCAGGTCCGGCCAGTAGGGAACGCACTTGTTCTGTGGGAGGAGGTCGGGGAGCGAGGAGGTTAGATACAGAGTAAATCCCCCTCCACACCGTCCCCCCATCAAACACTCCCAGGACAGGTACCGCACGGGGTTAGATACAGAGTAAAGCTCCCTCTACACCGTCCCCATCAAACACTCCCAGGACAGGTACAGCACGGGGTTAGATACAGAGTAAATCCCCCTCCACACCGTCCCCCCACCAAACACTCCCAGGACAGGTACAGCACGGGGTTAGATACAGAGTAAAGCTCCCTCTACACCGTCCCCATCAAACACTCCCAGGACAGGTACAGCACGGGGTTAGATACAGAGTAAAGCTCCCTCTACACCGTCCCCATCAAACACTCCCAGGACAGGGACAGCACGGGCTTAGATACAGAGTAAAGCTCCCTCTACACCGTCCCCATCAAACACTCCCAGGACAGGAACAGCACGGGGTTAGATACAGAGTAAATCTCCCTCTACACTGTCCCCATCAAACACTCCCAGGACAGGTACAGCACGGGGTTAGATACAGAGTAAAGCTCCCTCCACACCGTCCCCATCAAACACTCCCAGGACAGGTACAGCACGGGCTTAGATACAGAGTAAAGCTCCCTCTACACCGTCCCCATCAAACACTCCCAGGACAGGTACAGCACGGGGTTAGATACGGAGTAAAGCTCCCTCTACACCTCCTCCAGCCCCCTACAACCCTCCCTATCTCTGTAACCTCCTCCAGCCCCTACAACCCTCCCTATCTCTGTAACCTCCTCCAGCCCCTACAACCCTCCCTATCTCTGTAACCTCCTCCAGCTCCTACAACCCCTCCCTATCTCTGTAACCTCTTCCAGCCCCTACTACCCTCCCTATCTCTGTAACCTCCTCCAGCCCCCTACAACCCTCCCTATCTCTGTAACCTCCTCCAGCCCCCTACAACCCTCCCTATCTCTGTAACCTCCTCCAGCCCCCTACAACCCTCCCTACCTCTGTAACCTCCTCCAGCCCCTACAACCCTCCCTATCTCTGTAACCTCCACCGCTCCCCCCCTCACACCCCCCAGCAAGCCCCCATCAAAATGGCCACCTCTCCACCCCCAAGCCCTCCGCCATTTCACCCACCCGGCACAGGCAGTTCCCACCGCCCTTACCTTGGCGAACCTTGACCCCCCCTTCTCCGGCGCCCCTTGACCCCCTTGGTGAGCCGATTGACCTCTGGCCCTGAGTTGCCCACCAAACCAAACCCCCCCCGCCTCCCCCTCCCTCTCCCCTCCCCCCTCGCACCCCCTTCGCCGCTCACCCGGCCCTTCTCGACCTCCCGCGTCGTCATGACGATGATGCGCGTGTTCTCTTGCCAGATCATCTGCCAGAAGTCGTTGACCGTGGTGAGGAGGCAGCCCTGGGTGGCGATGCAGGTCTTGGGCATCATCTTCCCTGACCTGTGGACCATCGTCTCGAACTGGAGGGGTAGTAAGCACCGGGGGTGAATGTACTGAGCCACCCCTTAGGAGGCCTCCCCCTCCCCCGACAACCCCCTAGGCAAGGCCCAGGCTTCATTTCGGGCCCTGTTGGCGCTTCCCGGCCTACAGCTCGATGGGAGGTGGCGACTGCCCTAGGCGTCAAGGCCTCGGGGCCTAAGCATCACCCCCCCCCCCAAGAGGCACCCCCCCACACTCCTGACGACCCCTTAGGCAAGGCCCAGGGTTCATTTCGGGCCCTGTTGGCGCTTCCCGGCCTACAGCTCGATTGGAGGTGGCGACTGCCCTAGGCGTCAAGGCCTCAGGGCCTAAGCGTCACCCCCCCACCAAGAGGCCCCCCCCACCCCCTCCCTTGACGACCCCCTAGGCAAGGCCCAGGCTTCATTTCGGGCCCTGTTGGCGCTTCCCGGCCTACAGCTCGATTGGAGGTGGCGACTGCCCTAGGCGTCAAGGCCTCAGGGCCTAAGCGTCGCCCCCCCCCCGGCAAGAGGCCCACCTACCCCCCCCCCCTCCACCAAACCCCCGACGACCCCCTAGGCAAGGCCCAGGCTTAATTTCAGGCCTCTTGGTGTTTTTCAGCCTACAGATCGATTGGAGGTGGCGACAGCCCTAGGCGTCAAGGCCTCGGGGCCTAAGTGTCACCACCCCCCCCTCCCCCCACCCCCTCCCCTGACGACCCCTTAGGCAAGGCCCAGGCTTCATTTCGGGCCCTGTTGGCGCTTCCCGGCCTACAGTTCGATTGGAGTGGACGACTCAAGGCCTAGGGGCCTCAGCGTTGCACCCCGGAGTCCTGGGACAACTGAAATCCGTGGGGGGGGGTGGTGGGGGTCGGGTTTGTGGGAGGGAGTGCGGGGGGTAGACCTCCGCTGGTCTCACCTCCACCTTCTCAAGGGGGCAATTAGGGATGGGCAATAAATGCTGGGCCCGGTCAGCGAGGCCCACGTCCTGTGTAGGAAGAACATGGAGCCAGGGGGTTTGTCTGCAGGGTGTCCCTGCTCCTGATCCCTGTCCACCGGCCCTCACCCTCCCTCTCCCAGACTCTTTGAGGTACCTTGATGTAGTTGGCGTTAATATAGTCCGAAAATGGTGGACTGTCTTCTCCGGTTTGTAGGACAACTCGGGTGCTGTCAACTGGTAGGGAGAGGGAGGGAGAGAAAGAGTGAGAGAGGGAGAGAAAGAGAGAGAGATGGCAGAGTCAATACATCACTCCATTAGCGTCAATCCTCTCCCTCCCTATTCTCCTCGTTCCTCCATCGCATTCGAACGCCACCCAGCCCAATCTCTGTAACCTCCTCCAGCCCTCACACCGCCCCTCCCTATCTCTGTAACCTCCTCCAGCCTTCACACCACCCCTCCCTCTCTCTGTAACCTCCTCCAGCCCCTACACCCCTCCCTATCTCTGTAATCTCCTCCAGCCCCTACAACGCTCCCTATCTCTGTAACCTCCTCCAGCCCCTACACACCTCCCTATCTCTGTAACCTCCTCCAGCCCCTACATCCCTCCCTATCTCTGTAACCTCCTCCAGCCCCTACACCCCTCCCTATCTCTGTAACCTTCCTCCAGCCCCTACACCCCTCCCTATCTCTGTAACCTCCTCCAGCCCCTACACCCCTCCCTATCTCTGTAACCTCCTCCAGCCCCTACACCCCTCCCTATCTCTGTAACCTCCTCCAGCCCCTACAACCCTCCCTATCTCTGTAACCTCCTCCAGCCCCTACAACCCTCGCTATCTCTGTAACCTCCTCCAGCCCCTACAACCCTCGCTATCTCTGTAACCTCCTCCAACCTCTAAACACCTCCCTATCTCTGTAACCTCCTCCAGCCCCTATAACCCTCCCTATCTCTGTAACCTCCTCCAGCCCCTACACCCCTCCCTATCTCTGTAACCTCCTCCAGCCCCGACACCCCTCCCTATCTCTGTAACCTCCTCCAGCCCCTACACCCCTCCCTATCTCTGTAACCTTCTCCAGCCCCTACAACCCTCCCTATCTCTGTAAACTCCTGTCCCTACAACCCTCCCAATCTTTGTAACCTCCTCAAGCCACTAGAACCCTCCCTATCTCTGTAACCCCCTCCAGCCCCTACAACCCTCCCTATCACTGCAACCTCCTCAGCCCCTACAACCCTCCCTATCTCTGTAACCTCCTCCAGGGTGT
>NW_027597070.1:15000-17500 GCF_964194155.1 Cetorhinus maximus
CCGTTGCACCTTAAAATGGCGCTTGCGAGTGCCAAGTCTTGGTGCCCATCTCCCTCACTGGCACCGGCGTTGGTGGCAGCCTGCTCAGTGCTGAGGGAGCGCCGCACTGTCGGAGGGTCAGTACTGAGGGAGCACCGCACTGTCGGAGGGTCAGTGCTTAGGGAGAGCTGCACTGTCGGAGGGTCAGTACTGAGGGAGCACCGCACTGTCGGAGGGTCAGTACTGAGGGAGCGCCGCACTGTCGGAGGGTCAGTGCTGAGGGAGAGCCGCACTGTTGGAGGGTCAGTGCTGAGGGAGAGCCGCACTGTCGGAGGGTCAGCGCTGAGGGAGAGCCGCACTGTCGGAGGGTCGGTGCTAAGGGAGCGCCACACTGTCGGAGGGTCAGTGCTGAGGGAGTGCCCGCACTGTCGAGGGTCAGTGCTGAGGGAGTGTAGCACTGTCGGAGGGTCAGCGCTGAGGGAGCGCCGCACTGTCGGAGGGTCAGTACTGAGGGAGAGCCGCACTGTCGGAGGGTCAGCACTGAGGGAGCGCCGCACTGTCAGAGGGTCAGTACTGAGGGAGAGCCGCACTGTCGGAGGGTCAGTGCTGAGGGAGAGCCGCACTGTCGGAAGGTCAGTACTGAGGGAGAGCCGCACTGTCGGAGGGTCAGTGCTGAGGGAGAGCCGCACTGTGGGAGGGTCAGTGCTGAGGGAGCGCCGCACTGTCGGAGGGTCAGTGCTGAGGGAGCGCCGCACTGTCGGAGGGTCAGTACTGAGGGAGAGCCGCACTGTCGGAGGGTCAGTGCTGAGGGAACGCTGCACTGTCGGAGGGTCAGTGCTGAGGGAGAGCCGCACTGTTGGAGGGTCAGTGCTGAGGGAGCGCCGCACTGTCGGAGGGTCAGTGCTGAGGGAGAGCCGCACTGTCGGAAGGTCAGTACTGAGGGAGAGCCGCACTGTCGGAGGGTCAGTGCTGAGGGAGAGCCGCACTGTGGGAGGGTCAGTGCTGAGGGAGCGCCGCACTGTCGGAGGGTCAGTGCTGAGGGAGCGCCGCACTGTCGGAGGGTCAGTACTGAGGGAGAGCCGCACTGTCGGAGGGTCAGTGCTGAGGGAACGCTGCACTGTCGGAGGGTCAGTGCTGAGGGAGAGCCGCACTGTCGGAGGGTCAGTGCTGAGGGAGCGCCGCACTGTCGGAGGGTCAGTACTGAGGGAGAGCCGCACTGTCGGAGGGTCAGTACTGAGGGAGAGCCGCACTGTCGGAGGGTCAGTGCTGAGGGAGCGCCGCACTGTCGGAGGGTCAGTGCTGAGGGAGTGCCGCACTGTCAGAGGGTCAGTACTGAGGGAGTGCCGCACTGTCGGAGGGTCAGTGCTGAGGGAGTGCCGCACTGTCGGAGGGTCACTGCTGAGGGAGCGCCGCACTGTCGGAGGGTCAGTACTGAGGGAGAGCCGCACTGTCGGAGGGTCAGTGCTGAGGGAGCGCCGCACTGTCGGAGGGTCAGCGCTGAGGGAGAGCCGCACTGTCGGAGGGTCAGCGCTGAGGGAGAGCCGCACTGTCGGAGGGTCAGCGCTGAGGGAGAGCCGCACTGTCGGAGGGTCAGCGCTGAGGGAGAGCCGCACTGTCGGAGGGTCAGCGCTGAGGGAGAGCCGCACTGTCAGAGGGTCAGCGCTGAGGGAGCGCCGCACTGTCGGAGGGTCAGTGCTGAGGGAGTGCCGCACTGTCAGAGGGTCAGTACTGAGGGAGCGCCGCACTGTCGGAGGGTCAGTACTGAGGGAGCGCCGCTCTGTCAGCGCTTGGCACAGGGCCATGTGTTTGGTGAAGGTTTTGCAATGTAAGGAGACGGAAACTGAGTATTTTTTGCCCAGTCCCTGTGATGTCCTGGCTCTGCTGACATCATGGAACTTTTTGTTCTCTCGCCTTTCGCAACTGGTGACTCAGACTAACGGCCAAGTGCAGTGTTTCCAACCGCTAAGAGGAAGCTCGATGGGGAACTGTCAGCGCTGGTGTGAGGAACAGATCATATTAATAACTCAGCACCCACCAGAACCAGGCTGGGCTGCATCGAGGGAGTCAGGATCCTGAGAGAGAGGGAGAGGGGGGGAAGGAAGGACAGAGAGGCAGAGGGAGAGAGAGAGACTGAGAGAGAGGGAGAGAGACAGAGAGAGAGAGAGACAGAGAGACAGAGAGAGACAGATAAAGAGACAGAGAGAGAGAGACAGAGGGAGAGAGAGAGACTGAGAGAGAGAGAGAGAGAGACAGAGAGACAGAGAGACAGAGAGAGAGACAGAGGGAGAGAGAGAGACTGAGAGAGAGAGAGACAGAGAGAGAGAGAGACAGAGAGGCAGATAGAGAGAGAGAGATAGAGAGAGTGAGAGAGAGAGAGGGAGAGAGAGAGACAGTCAGAAAGAGAGACAGAGAGAGAGAGACAGAGAGAGAGCGTGAGGGTGAGAGGGAGAGAGAGAGACTGAGATAGAGAGAGTGAGAGAGACAGACACAGAGACAGAGACAGAGAGAGAGCGAAAGAGAG
>NW_027597070.1:20000-75000 GCF_964194155.1 Cetorhinus maximus
TGTTACAGTGAGGGGTGTGGGATATAACAGAGTGTTACAGTGAGAGGTGTGGGATATATCAGAGTGTTACAGTGAGGGGTGTGGGACATAACAGAGTGTTACAGTGAGGGGTGTGGGATATATCAGAGTCTTACAGTGAGGGGTGTGGGGTATATCAGAGTGTTACAGTGAGGGGTGTGGGGTATATCAGAGTGTTACAGTGAGGGGTGTGGTGTATATCAGAGTGTTACAGTGAGGGGTGTGGGGTATATCAGAGTGTTACAGTGAGGGGTGTGGGATATATCAGAGTGTTACAGTGAGGGGTGTGGGGTATATCAGAGTGTTACAGTGAGGGGTGTGGGGTATATCAGAGTGTTACAGTGAGGGGTGTGGGATATATCAGAGTGTTACAGTGAGGGGTGTGGGATATATCAGAGTGTTACAGTGAGGGGTGTGGGGTATATCAGAGTGTTACAGTGAGGGGTGTGGGATATATCACAGTGTTACAGTGAGGGGTGTGGGATATATCACAGTGTTACAGTGAGGGGTGTGGGATATATCACAGTGTTATAGTGAGGGGTGTGGTGTATATCAGAGTGTTACAGTGAGGGGTGTGGGGTATATCAGAGTGTTACAGTGAGGGTTATGCCAGAGTGGTATCGGTGTGTGGTTTGTCTGTCTCTGGCCCCCTTGCTTACCTCTCGTTGGTGGGGTCCGAGCAGTTGAGCGGGTACTTGAGTTCGATGATGGTCCCATCCTTGTCCTGCAAGGTGTTCTCCTGTTCTGTGTAATATTGGACCAGCTCGGAGAGGGTGGCAAATTTCTCTCCTCCGTACAGGTCGTAGTAGTCTCCGGTGTTCTGGATTCGAATGTGCGTCACCTGCTCCCCGACCCTAGCGAGAGGATGGAGGGGTGCAGAGATTTTACTGTCCAACCCTGGACTGGTCAGGCATCAGGGAGGGCACCAGCAAACATGGCTGCGCTATCTCTCTTCCTCTCTCTCTCTCTCTCTCTGTCTCTTTCTGTCTCTTTCTCTGCCTCTCCCTCTCTCTCTGTCTCTCTCTCTCTGTCTCTCTCTCTTTGTCTCTTTCTCTGCCTCTCCCTCTCTCTCTGTCTCTCTCTGTCTCTCTCTCTCTCTGTCTCTCTCTCTCTGTCTCTTTCTCTGCCTCTCCCTCTCTCTCTGTCTCTCTCTCTCTCTCTGTCTCTCTCTCTCTGTCTCTCTCTCTCTCTCTGTCTCTGTCTCTCTCTCTCTTCCTTTCTCTCTCTTTCTGTCTCTTTCTCTGCCTCTCTCTCTCCACCCCTTCTGTCTCCCTCTTCTCTTCCCTCTCCCTGCTCTCTACCTCTCTCCCTCTCTATCTCTCTCTCCCTGTTTCAATCTCCCTCCCCCCTTTCTCTTTTCTCTGTCTCCCTTTCTCTCTCATCTCCATCTCACTCTCTCTGTGTGTCTCTCACAGTTTCTCTCTCTCTCTCTGTCTCCCTTTTTCCCTGTCACTCTCACTCTCTCACTTTCTCTCTCCCTCTCTCTGTCACTCAGTCTCTCACATTCTCTCTCTCTGTATCTCTCTCTCTCTTTCTATGTCACTCTCTCTCCCTGTCTCTCTTTCTCTCTCTGTCTCTCTCTCAGTCTCTCTCTCTCTCTGTCTATTTCTGTATCTCTCTCTCTTTCTATGTCACTCTCTCCCTCTGTCTTTCTCTGTCTCTCTCTCTGTCACTCTCAGTGTCTCGCTTTCTCTCTCTCTCTCTCTCTCTGTCACTCTCAGTCTCTCGCTTTCTCTCTCTCTCTCTCTCTGTCACTCTCAGTCTCTCGCTTTCTCTCTCTCTCTCTCTCTGTCACAGTCTCTCGCTTTCTCTCTCTCTCTCTCTGTCACTCTCAGTCTCTCGCTTTCTCTCTCTCTCTCTCTGCCTCTCTGTCACTCTCAGTCTCTCTCTGTCTCTTTCTCTGTCACTCAGTCTCTTGCTTTCTCTCTCTCTCTGTCTATCTCTGTATCTCTCTCTCTCTCTTTCTATGTCACTTTCTCCCTCTGTCTTTCTCTGTCTCTCTCTCTCTGTCACGTTCAGTCTCTTGCTTTCTCTCTCTCTCTGTCTCTCTCTGTATCTCTTTCCATGTCACTCTCTTCCTTTGTCTATCTCTCTCTGTCTCTCACTTTCTCTCTCTCTCTGTCTCTGCCACACTCTTATTCTCGCTTTCCCTCTCTCTCTCTGTGTCTCTCTCTTTCTATGTCACTCTCTCCCTCTGTCTGTCTCTCTCTGTCTCTCTCTGTGACTCAGTCTCCCTCTCCCTCTCTCTCTGTCTCTCTCCCTCTCTGTTTGTCTCGCTCTCTCTCTGTCTCTCTCTCTTTCCCTCTCTCTCTCTCTTTCTCTAATTTCTCTCTTTCTTTGTCTCTCTTGCTTTGTCTCACTCTCTGTGTCTCTCTCCTTCGCTCTCTCTCTCTCTCTCAGACTTTCTGTCGTCACTTCTCTCTTTTTCTGTCTTCCTCTCTGCCCCCCACCCCGTCTCTCTCATCACTCTCTCCATCACTGCCTCTCTCGTTCCTTCTTCCCCAGTCCAAGCCTCCTGGGAAACAAATCCTGGATCAAACAGTCAGGCAATACCAGGAATAAAAACAGAAAATGCTGGGGAAAAACTCAGCAGGTCTGGTAGCATCTGTGGAGAGAGAAACAGAGTTAAGGTTTCGAGTCTGTCTGCCTCTCCCTCAGAGCTACAGAAATGCGATGGGTTTTATACTGTTTAAGAGAAAGGGAGGGTTGTAGGGGCTGGAGGAGGTTACAGAGATAGGGAGGGTTGACGGGGCTGGAGGAGGTTACAGAGATAGGGAGGGGTGTAGGGGCTGGAGGAGGTTACAGAGATAGGGAGGGGTGTAGGGGCTGGAGGAGGTTACAGAGATAGGGAGGGTTGTCGGTGCTGGAGGAGGTTACAGAGATAGGGAGGGGTGTAGGGGCTGGAGGAGGTTACAGAGATAGGGAGGGGTGTAGGGGTTTCAGGAGGTTACAGAGATAGGGAGGGTGGTAGGGGGCTGGAGGAGGTTACAGAGATAGGGAGGGTTGTAGGGGCTGGAGGATGTTACAGAGATAGGGAGGGTTGTAGGGGCTGGAGGAGGTTACAGAGATAGGGAGGGGTGTAGGGGCTGGAGGAGGTTACAGAGATAGGGAGGGTTGTTGGAGCTGGAGGGGTTTACAGGGATAGGGTTGTAGGGTCTGGAGGAGGATACAGAGATAGGGAGGGGTGTAGGGGCTGGAGGAGGTTACAGAGATAACCTGTAGGTTATAGGGGTTGGAGGAGGTTAGAGAGATAGGGAGGGTTGTAGGGGCTGGAGGAGGTTACAGAGATAGGGAGGGTTGTAGGGAGCTGGAGGAGGTTACAGAGATAGGGAGGGTTGTAGGCGCTGGATGAGGTTACAGAGATAGGGAGGGTTGTAGGGGCTGGAGGAGGTTACAGGGATAGGGAGGGTGGAGGAGGAGGTTACAGAGATGGGAGGGTGGAGGAGGAGGTTACAGAGACAGGGAGGGTTGTAGAGGCTGGAGGAGGTTACAGAGATAGGGAGGGTTGTCGGGGCTGGAGGAGGTTACAGAGATAGGGAGGGTTGTAGGGGCTGGAGGAGGTTACAGGGATAGGGAGGGTTGTTGGGGCTGGAGGAGGTTACAGAGATGGGTGGGTGGAGGAGGAGGTTGGCCGAGGGAGTAAGGGGTTGCCGTTTGGAGCAGGACATTGTCCGGCCACGGCTCCCACTCACCGTATCGAGAGTGAGAAGTCGCCCGGGTTCTGCTTGCTGGGCCGAGCCAGGAAACTCCCGTGGACTCCCCTCGCCTTCAGCAGCTTCTCAGCCTCAGTGCCGCTGATGTCCCGGTGAAACCATCTGAGGAAAAGGAAAAACAACAAAAAAGCACACGGGTTAACTCCCTCCGGCCACTTCCCTGCGCCACCCCCGGCCATTTGACCATCGGGCCTACACTCAGGCCCCAATCCTACCCTCAGGCTCCAGACCTACCCTCAGGCCCCGGGCCTACCCTCAGGCTCTTGGCCGACACTCAGGCCCCGGCCCTACCCTCAGGCCCCGGGCCTACCCTCAGGATCCGGGCCCACCCTCAGGCCCCGGGCCCACCCTCAGGCTCTTGGCCGACACTCAGGCCCCGGGCCTACCCTCAGGCTCCGGGCCTACTCTCAGGCCCCGGGCCCACCCTCAGGCTTTTGGCCTACCTTCAGGACCCAGGCCTACCCACAGGCCCCAGGCCTACCCTCAGGATCCGGGCCTACCCTCATGCCCAGGGCCCACCCTCAGGCTTTTGGCTTACCCTCAGGCTCCAGGCCTACCCTCAGGCTCTGGGCCTACCCTCAGGCCCCGGGCCGACCCTCAGGCTCTTGGCCGACACTCAGGCCCTGGGCCTACCCTCAGGCCCCAGGCCTACCCTCAGGCTCCAGGCCTCTTCTCAGGCCTGGGCCCACCCTCAGGCTCTTGGCCTACCATCAGACCCCAGGCCTACCCTCAGGCTCTGGGCCCACCCTCAGGCCCTGGGCCTGGCGCGTCCCGGAACGCGATTCGCCCCAGCACCCCCTGCCCTGCCGCCTCTCCCTCGCCATCCCCCCACCAATCCTCCACCTCATACTCCTCCGCGCACTGCTCCAGCAGCCCCTCCCAGACTCTCAGCCCTCGCGCAGCCGCTCGGGACCACCCGGCCCACCGACGCTGGCTCTGCCCACGGGAATACGGATCGGGAGCGGGATGGGGGATGGTGGGGGTGGGGGGGTGGGACACTCAGCCCCTTGGGCCTGCTCTCCCACCCCTATCTCCGTAACCTCCTCCGCCCCCTACAACCCTCCCTATCTCTGTAACCTCCTCCAGCCCCTACAACCCTCCCTATCTCTGTAACCTCCTCCAGCCCCCTACACCCCTCCCTATCTCTGTAACCTCCTCCAGCCCCCTACACCCCTCCCTATCTCTGTAACCTCCTCCAGCCCCTACAACCCTCCCTATCTCTGTAACTTCCTCCAGTGAGGCCACAGCTGGAGTACTGTGTGCAGTTCTGGTCGCCACATTATAGGAAGGATGTGAGTGCACTTGGGAGGGGGGTGCAGAGGAGATTCACCAGGATGTTGCCCGGGATGAAACGTTTAAGATAGGAAGAGAGAGTTGGATAGACTTGGGTTGTTTGCGTTGGAGCAGAGAAGACTGAGGGGGCGACCCTGATTGAGGTGGACAAGATGATAAGGGGGCATATACAGGGTGGATAGGGAGTAGCTGTTCCCCTTTAGTTGAAGGGTCAGTCACGAGGGGGACATAAGTTCAAGGTGAGAGGGGCAGGAGGTTTAGGGGGGGGCGGATGTGAGGAATATTTACCCAGAGGGTAGTGAGGGTCTGGAATGCGTGGCCTGGGAAGGTGGTGGAGGAGGGTTAGCCTCACATCCTTTAAAAAGTACCTGGATGAGCACTTGGCATCTCATAAACATTCAAGGCTATGGGGCCAAGTGCTGGGAAATGGGATTAGGGTAGGTAGGTCAGGGGTTTCTCACATGTCGATGGGCCAAAGGGTCTCTTCTGCTCTGTGATTCCTGGTATTAGTCTGGGGAACCTCTCTCTGAACTGCTTCTAACGCCTCTCCGTCCTGCCTTAGATAAGGAAACCAAGACTGTACACAATACTCCAGATGTGGTCTCACCAGTGCTCTGCACAACTGAAGCAGAACCTCTCTACTTCTGTGTTCAATTCCCCCTCGCGACAGCCGGTAACATTCGATCGGCTTTCCGAATTGCTCACTGTGCCCTCCTTCTGCAGTGTGAGGGAGTGTCTCCTCGGGTCTCCGTCACTTCTCTTCCCTATCCCCTCAAACCTGTGTCCCTCTCGTTCTCGCTCCTCAATGGGAGACAGTTTCTCCTGATCGACTCTGTCCCAGACCTCCCCCCCCAACCTCGCCGGTTTTGAACCCCTCGATCGAGTCTCCTCTCCACCTTCTCTTCTCCGAGGAGAACATTCCCCCAACGTCTCCCATCGATCCACGGAACTGGAGTTCCTCAGCTCTGGAACCGTTCCTCTGAATCTCTTCCCCCGCTCTCTCCCAGTGTCTTCACATCCTTCCCAAAGTGCAGAGCCCAGAACTGGACACAATAATCCCACTGAGGCCGAACTTGGACAAGGTCAACATAACCTCCTTGCTCCTGTGCTCTCTGCCCCAATTAATAAAGCCCAGGGTACTGTCTGCTTCATTAACCGCTCCCTCAACCTGTCCTGCCCCTTCAATGATTTACCCACATATACCCCCAGCTCCCTCTGCCCCTGCACCCACTTTAGAATTGTACCCTTTATTTTATATTGTCTCTGCACGTTCTTCCTACCAGAATCAAGCACTTCCCACTTCTCTGCATTAAACTGCATCTGCCACTTGTCCGCCCATTCCTCCAACCTGTCTACGTTCTTTTGAAGTTCTGCACTGTCCTCCTCACCGTCCACAACGCTCCCAAGTCTCGTATCGTCCGCAGGTTTTGGAATGTGTGCCCCGCACACCCAGGTCCAGGTCACTCGTGTACATCAGGAAGAGCAAGGGTCCCCGACACTGACCCCCCTGGGGAACTCCGCACCAAACCTTCCTCCAGTCCGAGAAAACAACCAACAACCCTCTGTTTCCCGTCCACTCAGCCCATTCCCTATCCGCGTCGCTCCTGTCCCTTTTATTCCGTGAGCTATAACTTTGTTCGCAAGTCTGTCATGTGGCACTGCATCGAATGTCTTCTGGAATTCCAGTTACACCACATCTACTGCAGTACCCTCATCAACCCTCTCCATCCCCTCATCAGAAAAACTCCAGCAAGTACCTTAAACAGGGCACTGGACCACCTTCAGCTCCCACTATTTACAACATTAAGAATCTCCAAAATGGAGAGAATTGCAGAAAAATACACTTAAAAAATTAAAATGGCCGGGACTATTCTCATCAAACGCTCCCAGGACAGGTACAGCACGGGGTTAGATACAGAGTAAAGCTCCCTCTACACCGTCCCCATCAAACACTCCCAGGACAGGTACAGCACAGGGTTAGATACAGAGTAAATCTCTCCCTACACTGTCCCCATCAAACACTCCCAGGACAGGTACAGCACGGGGTTAGATACAGGGTAAAGCTCCCTCTACACCTTCCCCATCAAACACTCCCAGGACAGGTACAGCATGGGGTTAGATACAGAGTAAAGCTCCCTCTACTCCATCCCCATCAAACACTCCCAGGACAAGTACAGCACGGGGTTAGATACAGAGTAAAGCTCCCTCTACACTGTCCCCATCAAACACTCCCAGGACAGGTACAGCACGGGGTTAGACACAGAGTAAAGCTCCCTCTACTCCATCCCCATCAAACACGCCCAGGACAAGTACAGCACGGGGTTAGAAACAGAGTAAAGCTCCCTCTACACTGTCCCCAACAAACACTCCCAGGGCAGGTACAGCACGGGTTTACATACAGAGTAAAGTTCCCTCTACACTGTCCCCATCAAAGACTCCCAGGACTGGGACAGCACAGGGTTAGATGCAGAGTAAAGCTCCCTCTGCACCGTCCCCATCAAACACTCCCAGGACAGGTACAGCACGGGGTTAGATCCAGAATAAAGCTCCCTCTACGCTGTCACCAACAAAGAGTCCCATGATAGGTACAGCACGGGGTTAGATACAGAGTAAAACTCACTCTACACCGTCTCCATCAAACACTCACAGGACAGGTACAGCACGGGGTTAGATACAGAGTAAAGCTCCCTCTACACCGTCCCCATCAAACACACCCAGCACAGTTAAAGCACGTGGTTAGATGCAGAGTAAAGTTCCCTCTAAACAGTCCACTTCAAACACTCCCAGGACAGGTACAGCACGGGGTTAGATACAGAGTAAAGCTCCTTCTACACCGTCCCCATCAAACACTCACAGGACAGGTACAGCACGGGGTTAGATACAGAGTAAAGCTCCTTCTACACCGTCCCCATCAAACACTCACAGGACAGGTACAGCACGGGGTTAGATGCAGAGTGAAGCTCCCTATACACTGACCCCATCAAACACTCCCAGGTCAGGTACAGGACGGGGTTAGATAAAGAGTAAATCTCCCTCTACACTGTCCCCATCAAACACTCCCAGGACAGGTACAGGACTGGGTTAGATACAGAGTAAAGATCCCTCTACACTGTCACCAACAAACACTCCCAGGACAGGTACAGCACGGGGTTAAATACAGAGTAAAGCTCCCTCTACTATGTCCGCATCAAACACTCCCAGGACAGGTACAGCACGGGGTTAGATATAGAGTGAAGCTCCCTCTACACCGTTCCCATCGAACACCCCAGGGACAGGTACAGCATGGGGTTAGATACAGAGTAAAGCTCCCTCTACACTGTCCCCATCAAACACTCCCAGCACAGTTAAAGCACATGGTTAGATGCAGAGTAAAGCTCCTTCTACACAGTCCCCATCAAAAACTCCCAGGACAGGTACAGCACGGGGTTAGATACAGAGTAATGCTCCCTCTACACCATCCACCGTCAAACACTCCCAGGACAGGTACAGCACGGGGTTAGATAAGAAAAAAACTCCCTCTATACTGTCCCCATCCAACACTCCCAGCACAGTTACAGCACATGGACATATACAAAGAAAAGCCCCCTCTAGACCATCCCCATCAAACACTCCCAGGACAGGGACAGCACGGGGTTAGATACAGAATAAAGCTCCCTCAAAACTGTCCCCATCAAACACTCCCGGGACAGGTACAGCACGGGGTTAGATATAAAGTAAATCTCCCTCTACACCGTCCCCATCAAACACTCCCAGGACAGATACAGCACGGGGTTAGATACAGAGTAAAGCTACCCCTACACCGTCCCCATCAAACACTCCCAGGACAGATACAGCACGGGGTTAGATACAGAGTAAAGCTCCCTCTACACTGTCCCCTTCAAACACTCCCGGGACAGGTACAGCACGGCGTTAGATACTGAGGTAAGCTCCATCTACACCGTGCACATCAAACACTCCCAGGACAGGTACAGCACGGCATGAGATACTGAGGTAAGCTCCCTCTACACCGTACACATCAAACACTCTCAGGATAGGTACAGCACGGGGTTAGATACAGAGCAAAGTTCCCTCTAAACCGTCCCCATCAAACACTCCCAGGACAGGTATAGCATAGGTTAGTTACAAAGTAAAGCTCCCTCTACACAGTCACCATCAAACACTCCCAGGACCGGTACAGCACGGGGTTAGATACACAGTAAAACTACCTCGACAGTGTCCCCATCAAACACTCCCAGGACAGGTACAGCACGGAGTCAGATACAGAGAAAAGCTCACTCTACACCGTCCCCATCAAACACTCCAAGGACAGGTACAGCACGGGGTTAGATACAGAGTAAAGCTGCATCTACACCGTCCGCATCAAACACTCCCAGGACAGGTACAGCACGGGGTTAGATACAGAGTAAAGCTCCCTCTACACCGTCCCCATCAAACACTCCCAGGACAGGTACAGCATGGGGTTAGATACAGAGTAAAGCTCCCTCTACACTGTCCCCATCAAACACTCCCTGGACAGGTACAGCATCGGTTAGTTACAAAGTAAAGCTCCCTCTACACTGACACCATCAAACACTCCCAGGACAGGTACAGCACGGGGATAGATACAGAGTAAAACTACGTCGACAGTGTCCCCATCAAACACTCCCAGGGCATGTACAGCACGGGGTTAAATACAGAGTAATGCTCCCTCGACACCGTCCCCATCAAATACTCCCAGGACAGTAACAGCATGGGGTTAGATACAGAGTAAAGCTCCCTCTACACCATCCCCATCAAACACTCCCAGGACAGGTACAGCACGGGGTTAGATACAGAGTAAAGCTCCCTCTACACCGTCCCCATCAAACACTCCCAGGACAGGGACAGCACGGGGTTAGATACAGAGTAAAGCTCCCTGTACATTGACCCCATCAAACACTCCCAGGACATGTACAGCACGGGGTTAGATACAGAGTAATGCTCCCTCGACACCGTCCCCATCAAATACTCCCAGGACAGGAACAGCATGGGGTTAGATACAGAGTAAAGCTCCCTCTACACCGTCCCCATCAAACACTCCAAGGACAGGTACAGCACATGGTTAGATACAGAGTAAAGCTCCCTCTACACTTTCCCCATCAAATACTCCCAGGACAGGTAAACCACGGGGTTAGATACAGAGTAAAGCTCCCTCTACACTGTCCCCATCAAATATTCGCATGATAGGAACAGTATGGGGTAAGTTACAGAATAAATCTCCCTCTACAGCGTCCCCATCAAACACCCCCAGGACAGGTACTGCATGGGTTAGATACAGAGTAAAGCTCCCTCTACACTGTCCCCGTCAAACACTCCCAGGACAGGATCAGCACGGGGTTAGATACAGAGTAAAAGTCCCTCTACACCGTCCCATTCAAACACTCTCAGGACAGGTACAGCACGGGGTTAGATACAGAGTAAAGATCCCTCTACACCGTCCCCAGCAAACACTCCCAGGACAGGAAGAGCATGGGGTTAGATACAGAGTAAAGCTCCTTCTACATCGTCCACATCAAGCACTACCAGGACAGGCAATCCATAGGGTTAGATACAGACTAAAATTTCCTCGTCACTGTCGTCATCAAACACTCCCAGGACAGGTACAGCACGAGGTTATATACAGAGTAAAGCTCCCTCTACACCGTCCCCGTCAAACACTCCCAGGACAGGTACAGCATGGGGTTAGATACAGAGTAAAGGTCCCTCTACACCGTCCCTATCAAACACTCCCAGGACAGGTACAGCACGGGGTTTGATACAGAGTAAAGCTCCCTCTACACTTTCCCCATCAAACACTCCCGGGACAGGTACAGCATAGGTTACTTACAAAATAAAGCTCCCTCTAGACCGTCCCCATCAAACACTCCCAGGAAAGGCACAGCACCGGGTTCAATACAGAGTTAAAGCTCCCTCTACACTGTCCCCATCAAACACTCCAAGGACAGGAACAGCATGGGGTTAGATACAGAGTAAAGGTCCCCCTACACCGTCCCTATCAAACACTCCCAGGACAGGTACAGCACGGGGTTAGATACAAAGTAAAGCTCCCTCTACACTGTCCCCATCAAACACTCCCAGGACAGGAACAGCATGGGGTTAGATACAGAGTAAAGGTCCCTCTACACCGTCCCTATCAAACACTCCCAGGACAGGTACAACACGGTGTTAGATACAGAATAAAACACCCTCGACATTGTCCCCATCAAACACTCCCAGGACAGATACAGCATAGGTTAGTTACAAAGTAAAGGTCCCTCTACACTGTCACCATCAAACACTCCCAGGACTGGTACAGCACGGGGTCAGATACAGAGTAAAACTACCTCGACAGTGTCCCCAATCAAACACTCCCAGGACAGGTACAGCACGGGGTTAGAAACAGAGTAAAACTACCTCGACACTGTCCCCATCAAACACTCCCAGGACAGGTACAGCAAGACGTTAGATACAAAGTAAAGCTCCCTCTAAACGGTCCCAATCAAACACTCCCAGGACAGTTACAGCATGGGGTTAGATACAGAGTAAAGCTCCCTCTACACTGTCCCCGTCAAACAATCCTAGTTCAGGTACAGCACGGGGTTAGATACAGAGTAAAGCTTCCTCTACACCGTCCCCATCAAACACTCCCGGGACAGGTACAGCACGGGGTTAGATACAAAGTAAAGCTCCCTCTAGACCGTCCCCATCAAACACTCCCAGGAAAGTCACAGCACCGGGTTCAATACAGAGTTAAAGCTCCCTCTACTCTGTCCCCATCAAACACTCCAAGGACAGGTACAGCACGGTGTTAGATACAGAGTAAAGCTCCCTCTACACCGTCCCCATCAAACACTCCCAGGACAGGTACAGCACAGTGTTAGATACAGAGTAAAACTCCCTCGACATTGTCCCCATCAAAGACTCCCAGGACAAGTACAGCATGGGGTTAGATACAGAGGAAAGCTCCCTCTACACCGTCCCCATCAAACACTCCCAGGACAGCTAAAGCAAGGGTTAGATACAGAGTAAAGCTTCCTCTACACTTTCCCCATCAAACACTCCCAGGACAGTACAGCACGGGGTTAGATACTGAGTAAAGCTTCCTCTACACAGTCCACGTCAAACACTCTCAGGATAGGTACAGCACGGGGTTAGATACAGAGTAAAGCTTCCTCTACACAGTCCACGTCAAACACTCTCAGGACAGGTACAGCACAGGGTTAGGTACAGAGAAAAGCACTCTCTACAACGTCCCAATCAAACACTACCAGGACAGGTACAGCACGGGATTACATACAGAGTACAGTTCACTCTACATCGTCCCCATCAAACACTCCCAGGACAGGGACAGCACGGTGTTAGATACAGAGTAAATCTCCCTCTACACCATCCCCATCAAACAATCCCAGGACAGGTACAGCACGGGGTTAGATACAGAGTAAATCTCCCTCTACACTGTCCCATTCAAACAATCCCTCGACAGGGACAGCACAGGGTTAGATACAGAGTTAAGCTCCCTCTACATTGTCCCCATCTAAATCTCCAAGGACAGGTACAGCACGGGTTTAGATACAGAGTAAAGCTCCATCTACACTGTCCCCATCAAACACTCCCAGGACAGGGACAGCACAGGGTTAGATACAGAGTAAAACTCCCTCTACACTGTCCCCATCAAGCACTCCCAGGACAGGAAAACCAAGGGGTTCGATATAGAATAATGCTCCCTCTACACTGTCTCCATCAAACACTCCCAGGACAGGTACAGCACGGGGTTAGATACAGATTAAAGCTTCCTCTACACAGTCCACGTCAAACACTCCCAGGACAGGTACAGCACCGGATTAGATACAGAGTAAAGCATCGTCAACACCATCCCCATCAATCACTCCCAGGACAGGTACAGCACGGGGTTAGGTACAGAATAAAGCTCCCTCTACATCGTCCCCATCAAACACTCCCAGGACAAGTACAGCACGGGGTTAGATACAGAGTAAAGCTCCCTCTACACTGTCCCCCATCAAACACTCCCAGGACAGGTACAGCACGGGGTTAGATACAGAGAAAAGCTCCCTGTACACGGTCCCCATCCAACAATCCCATCACAGGTAGAGCACGGGGTTAGATACAGAGAAAAGCTCCCTGTACACGGTCCCCATCAAACATTCCCCGGACAGGAAAAGCACGGGGTTAGATTCAGAGGAAAGCTCCCTCTACACTGTTCCCATCAAACACTCCCAGGACAGGTACAGCACGGGGTTAGATACAGAGTAAAGCTCCTTCTACACTGTCCCCATTAAACATTCCCCGGACAGGTACAGCACGGGGTTAGATACAAAGTAAAGCTCCCTCTACAACGCCCCAATCAAACACTCCCAGGACAGGTACAGCACGGGTTTGGATATAGAGTAAAGCTCCCTCGACACAGTCCACGTCAAACACTCCCAGGACAGGTACAGCACGGGGTTAGATATAGAGTAAAGCTCCCTCTACACCGTCCCCATCAAACACTCCCAGGACAGGTACAACACGGGGTTAGATACAGAGTAAATCTCCCTCTAACCGTCCCCATCAAACACTCCCAGGACAGGTACAGCACGGGGTTAGATACAGAGTAAATCTCCCTCTAACCGTCCCCATCAAACACTCCCAGGACAGGTACAGCACTGAGTTAGATACAGAGTAAATCTCCCTCTACACTGTCCCATTCAAACAATCCCAGGACAGGTACAGCACGGGGACAGATATAGAATAAAGCTCCTTCTACACCGTCCCCATCAAACATTCACAGGACAGGTACAGCATGGTTTTAGATACAGAGTAAAGCTCCCTCTACATCGTTCCCATCAAGCACTCCCAAAACAGGAACACCTAGTGGTTCGATATAGAATAATGCTCCCTCTACACCGTCTCCATCAAACACTCCCTGGACAGGTACAGCACGGGGTTAGATACAGAGTAAAGCTCCCTCTACACTGTCCCCATCAAACCCTCCCAGGACAGGTACAGCTTAGGTTAGTTACAAAGTAATGATCCCTCTCCACCGTCCCCATCAAACATTCCCAGGAACGGCACAGCAAGGGGTTAGATACAGAGTAAAGCTCCCTCTACCCTGTCCTCATCAAACACTCCCAGGACAGGAACAGGACGGGGTTAGATACAGAGTAAAGCTCCCTCTACACCGTCCCCCATCAAACACTCCCAGGTCAGATACAGCATGGTTTTAGATACATAGTAAAGCTCCCTCTACACCGTCCCCATCAAACACTCCCAGGACAGATACAGCACGGGGTTAGATACAGAGTAAAGCTTCCTCTACACCATCCCCATCAAACACTCCCAGGACAGGTACAGCACAGGGTTAGGTACAGAGAAAAGCTCTCTCTACATCGTCCCCATCAAACACTCCCAGGACAAGTACAGCACAGGGTTAGATTCAGAGTAAAGCTCCCTCTACACGGTCGCATCAAAAATTCACAGGACAGGTAGAGCACGGTGTTAGATACAGAGTAAAGCTCCCTCTACAACGTCCCCATCAAACATTCACAGGACAGGTTCAGCACGGGGTTAGATACAGAGTAAAGCTCCCTCTACACTGTCCCCGTCAAACAATCCTAGTTCAGGTACCGCACGGGGTTAGATACAGAGAAAAGATCCCTGTACACGGTCCCCATCAAACATTCCCCGGACAGGAACAGCATGGGGTTAGATTCAGAGTAAAGCTCCCTCTACACTGTTCCATTCAAACACTCCCAGGACAGGGACAGCACTGTGTTAGATACAGAGTAAAGCTCCTTCTACACTGTCCCCATCAAACATTCCACGGACAGGTACAGCACGGGGTTAGATACAGAGTAAAGCTCCCTCTACAACGTCCCAATCAAACACTCCCAGGACAGGTACAGCACGGGGTGAAATATAGAGTAAAGCTCCCTCTACACAGTCCACGTCAAACAATCCCAGGACAGGTACAGCACGGGGTTAGATTTAGATTAAAGCTCCCTCTACACCGTCCCCATCAAACAATCCCAAGACAGGTAAAGCACGGGGTTAGATACAGAGTAAATCTCCCTCTCCACTGTCCCATTCAAATAATCCCTCGACAGGGACAGCACGCGGTTAGATACAGTGCAAATCTCTCTCTACACTGCCCCCATCAAACACTCCCAGTACAGGTAAAGCACAGGGTTAGATACAGAGTAAAGCTCCCTCTACACTGTCCCCGTCAAATACTCCCAGGACAGGTACAGTACGGAGTTAGATACAGAGTAAAGCTCCCTCTACACCGTCCCCATCAAACACTCCCAGGACAGGTACAGCACGGGCTTAGATACAGAGTAAAGCTCCCTCTACCCTGTCCCCATCAAACACTCCCAGGACAGGTACAGCATGGGGTTTCATACAGAGTAAAGCTCCCTCTACACTGTCCCCATCAAACACTCCCAGGACAGGCACAGCACAGGTTTAGATACAGAGTAAAGGTTCCTCTACACTGTCACCATCAAACACTCCAAAGACAGGTACAGCACAGGGTTAGATACAGAGTAAAGCTCCCTCTACATCGTCCCCATCAAACACTCCCATGACAGGTACAGCACGGGGTTAGATACAGAGTAAAGCTCCCTCTACACCGTCCCCATCAAACACTCCCAGGACAGGAACAGGACGGGGTTAGATACAGAGTAAATCCTCATCTACACTGTCCCCATCAAACACTCCCGGGTCAGATACAGCATGGTTTTACATACATAGTAAAGCTCCCTCTACACCGTCCCCATCAAACACTCCAAGGACAGGTACAGCACAGGGTTAGATACAGAGTAAAGCTCCCTCTACACCGTCCCCATCAAACACTCCCAGGACAGGTACAGCACGGAGTTAGATACAGTGCAAATCTCTCTCTACACTGTCCGCCTCAAACACTCCCAGGACAGGTACAGCACGGGGTTAGATATAGAATAAAGCTCCATCTACACTGTCCCCATCAAACACTGCCAGGTCAGATACAGCATAGTTTTAGATACAGAGTAAAGCTCCCACTACACTGACCCCATCAAACACTCCCTGGACAGGTACTGCACGGGGTTAGATACAGTGTAAAGCTCCCTCTACACTGTCCCCATCAAACACTCCCAGGAGAGGAACAGCACGGGGTTAGATACAGAGTAAAGCTCCCTCTACACTGTCCCCGTCAAACACTCCCAGGACAGGTACAGCATAGGTTAGTTACAAAGTAATGCTCCCTCTACACCGTCCCCATCAAACACTCCCAGGAAAGGCACAGCAAGGGGTTAGATACAGAGTAAAGCTCCCTCTAGACTGTCCCCATCAAACACTCCCAGGACAGGTACAACACGGAGTTAGATACAGAGTAAAGCTCCCTCTACACCGTCCCCATCAAAAACTCCCAGGACAGGAAGAGCATGGGGTTACATCCAGAGTAAAGGTCCCTCTTCATCGTCACCATCAAACACTCCCTGGACAGGTAAAGCACGGGGTTAGATAAAGAGTAAATCTCCCTCTACACTCTAGCCATCAAACACTCCCAGGACAGGTACAGCACGGGGTTAGATACAGAGTAAATCTCCCTCTACACCGTCCCCATCAAACAATCCCTGGACAGGTACAGCACGGGGTTAGATACAGAGTAAAGCTCCCTCTACAGCGTCCCCATCAAACACTCCCAGGACAGGTACAGCACGGGGTTAGATACAGAGTAAAGCTCCCTCTGCACCGTCCCCATCAAACACTCCCAGTACAGGTACAGCACAGGTTTAGATACAGAGTAAAGCTCCCTCTACACTGTCCCATTCAAAAACTCCCAGGACAGGTCCAGCACCGGGTTAGTTACAGAGTAAAGCTCCCTCTACACTGTCCCCATCAAACACTCCCAGGACAGGTACAGCACGGGGTTAGACACAGAGTGAAGCTCTCTCTACACTGTCCCCATCAAACACTCCCAGGACCGGTACAGCATGGGGTTAGATACAGAGTAAAGCTCCCTCTAGACCGTCCCATTCAAAAACTCTCAGGACAGGTACAGCACGGAGTTACATACAGAGTAAAACTCCCTCTACACTGTCCCCATCAAACACTCCCAGGACAGGTACAGCACGGGGTTAGTTACAGAGTAAAGCTCCCTCTACACTGTCCCCATCAAACACTCCCAGGTCAGGGACAGCACGGGGTTAGAGACAGAGTAAAGCTCCCTCTACACCGTCCCCATCAAACACTCCCAGGGCTGGGACAGCACAGGGTTAGATACAGAGTAAATCTCCCTCTACACCGTCCCCATCAAACACTCCCAGGACAGGTACAGCACGGGGTTAGATACAGAGTAAAGCTCCCTCTACACCGTCCCCCATCAAACACTCCCAGGGCTGGGACAGCACAGGGTTAGATACAGAGTAAAGCTCCCACTACACCGTCCCCATCAAACACTCCCAGGACAGGTACAGCACGGTGTTAGACACAGAGTGAAGCTCTCTCTACACTGTCGCCATCAAACACTCCCAGGACAGGTACAGCACGGGGTTAGATACAGAGTAAAGCTCCCTCTACGCCGTCCCCATCAAACACTCCCAGAACAGGAAGAGCATGGTGTTACATCCAGAGTAAAGGTCCCTCTACATTGCCACCATCAAACACTCCCAGGACAGGTAAAGCACGGGATTATATACAGAGTTAATCTCCCTCGACACTGTCACCATCAAACTCTGCAGCGACAGGTACAGAACGGGATTAGATACAGAGTAAAGCTCCCTCTACACTGTCCCATTCAAAAACTCCCAGGACAGGTACAGCACGGGGTTAGATACAGAGTAAAGCTACCTCTACACTGTCCCCATCAAACACTCCCAGGACAGGAACAGCATGGTTTTATATACAGAGTAAAGCTCCCTCTACATCGTCCCGGTCAAGCACTCCCAGGACAGCTAAACCACGGGGTTAGATACAGACTAAAACTCCCTCTACACCGTCCCCATCAAACACTCCAAGGACAGGTTCAGCACGGGTTAGATACAGAGTAAAGCTCCCTCTACACTGTCCCCATCAAACACTCCCAGGACATGGACAGCACGTGGTTAGATATGGAGTACAGCTCACTCTACACCGTCCCCATCAAACACTCCCAGGACAGGTACAGCACGGGATTAGATACAGAGTAAAGCTCTATCTACACTGTCCACATCAAACACACCCAGGACAGGGACAGCATGCGGTTATATATGGAGTACATCTCCCTCTAAACTGTCCCCAACAAACACTCCCAGGACAGGTACAGCACGGGGTTAGATACAGAGTAACTCTACGTCTACACTGTCCCCATCAAACACTCCCAGGACAGGTACAGCACGAGGTTAGATACAGAGTAAAGCTCCCTCTACACCGTCCCCATCAAACACTCCCAGGACAGGTACAGCACGAGGTTAGATACAGAGTAATGCTACCTCTACACCGTCCCCATCAAAAACTACCAGAACAGGAAGAGCATGGGGTTACATCCACATTAAAGGTCCCTCCACATCGTCACCATCAAACACTCCCAGGACAGGTACAGCACGGGGTTAGATACAGAGTAAAGCTCCCTCTACACCGTCACCATCAAACACTCCCAGGGCAGGTACAGCACGGGGTTAGATACAGAGTAAAGCTCCCTCTACACTGTCCCCATCAAACACTCCCATGGCAGGTACAGTACGGCGTTAGATACAGAGTAAAGCTCCCTCTAGGCCCTCCATGACTCCCTCTCGTGCCCTGCGGGCGGGTTAGGGGGAAACGCTGAGCGTTTCGGAGTGCCTGAACCCCCACCACTACCCCTCAAGCCTAGGGCCCCATTCGGGGAAAGTCCCCCCTCGACTAGGCCGGAGAAGCACTGGAAGGATCCGGGTGTTTTAGGCCTTGGATTTCGCAACCTGGGAGGTAACCCCCAACTCCGGTGGGGGTGTGTGGGAGGTGGTGGTGGGCGTGGGGCGGCGGTGGGGTGTGGAGGTTGTTAGGGCGTTCCCCTCGAGGACCCTGTACGTTCTGCGGGACAGACATGCAGAAGCACGCGGCGGGTGGTGGGGCGAATCTTACCGGACCATCGTGGCCTCTGTTTCTCTCTCTCTCTCTCTCTCGCGTCGAGAGGAAAGGATCGTCTGTAACGGCCAAGTCTTTACCAATGACGATTTCCCAGCCTATTTTCGCAAGCCTCTCTCTCTCTCTCTCTCCGTTCCTCTCTCTCTCTCTCTCTCCGTCTCTCTCTCTCTCGTTCACCCCGTTGCTGGCGTTCACCGTCGGGATCTCTGTCCCTCTCTCTCTCTCGTTGTCTCTCTCTCTCTCTCACACTGAGCTTTGCTATCTCTCTCTCTCGCTCTCCCTCCCTCTCTCTCTCTCTCTCTCACGCGGGGCTTTGCTCCCTATCGCTCTCTCGCTCGCTCTCCTTCTCTACACGGAGAATTGCTCTTGATCTCTCTCTCTCTCTCTCTCTCTCTCGCTCTCGCTCTCTCGCTCTCGCTGTGGTCAGGTCCAGAGATGTCACTTCTGGTTAACAGAGCAGCAAAACACGCTATGGAGAGGTCACGTAGAGAGAGAGAGAGAGAGAGAGAGAGAGAGAGACACACAAAGTTGCAGAAATTAAAGCCGCAGAGAAGGAGGAAGTCAGGACTAAGGAGGATCAACAGTCCGGGCAGTCAGAGGGGAAGGGGTTTGGGGTGGTTTATATATAGAATAACAGATACCCGTGAGTGAGTTACAGACTGGAATCTAATCGAGGGGTTCAGGTGGTTTATATATAGAATAACAGATACCCGGGAGTGAGTTACAGACTGGAATCTAATCGAGGGGTTCGTGGTGGTTTATATATAGAATAACAGTTACCCGGGAGTGAGTTACAGACTGGAATCTAATCGAGGGGTTCGGGGTGGTTTATATATAGAATAACAGTTACCCGGGAGTTAGTTACAGACTGGAATCTAATCGAGGGGTTCGGGGTGGTTTATATATAGAATAACAGATACCCGGGAGTGAGTTACAGACTGGAATCTAATCGAGGTGTTCGGGGTGGTTTATATATAGAATAACAGATACCTGGGATTGAGTTACAGTCTGGAATCTAATCGAGGTGTTCGGGTGGTTTATATATAGAATAACAGATACCCGGGAGTGAGTTACAGACTGGAATCTAATCGAGGGGTTCGGGGTAGTTTACATATAGAATAACAGATATCCGGGAGTGAATTACATACTGGAATCTAATCGAGGGGATCGGGGTGGTTTATATATAGAATAACAGATACCCGGGAATGAGTTACAGACTGGAATCTAATCGAGGGATTCGGGGTGGTTTATATGTAAATGATTTAGATTTGAATGTGGGAGGGTTGATCAGTAAGTTTGCGGATGACACGAAAGTTGGTGGGGTGGTAAATAGTGAGGAGGACAGCCTTAGGTTACAGGAGGATCTAGACGGACTGGTCAGATGGGCTGATCAGTGGCAAATGCAATTTAACCTGGATAAGTGTGAGGTGATGCACTTGGGCAGGACAAACAAGGCACGGGAATACACGATGAATGGTAGGACCCTGGGAATTACCAAGGATCAGAGGGACCTTGGTGTGCATGTCCACTGGCCCTTTAAGGTAGCGGGACAGGTAGATAAGGTGGTTAAGGAGGCATATGGGATACTTGCCTTTATTAGCCGAGGCGTAGAGTATAAGAGCAGGGAGGTTATGCTAGAACTGTATAAAACGCTGGTTAGGCCACAGCTAGAGTATTGCGTGCAGTTCTGGAATCCGTGTTATAGGAAGGATGTGATTGCACTAGAGAGAGTGCAGAGGAGATTTACCAGGATGTTGCCTGGGCTGGAGAGCTTTAGTTATGAGGAGAGATTGGATAGATTGTGGTTATTTTCCCTGGAGCAGAGGAGATTGAGGGGGGACATGATTGAGGTGTATAAAATTATGAGGGGAATAGGTAGGGTAGAGAGGAAGGAACTTTTCCCCTTGGTGGAGGGATCAATAACCAGGGGGAATAGGTTTAAGGTAAGGGGGCAGGGGGTTTAAGAGGGGATGTGAGGAAGAATTTATTCACCCAGAGGGTGGTGGGAATCTGGAACTCACTGCCTGAAAGGGTGGTAAGAGGCAGAAACTCTCATAACATTGAAGAAGTATTTGGATGTGCACTTGCGATGATGCCCATGGTACACAAGGCTATGGGCCTAGTGCTGGGAAATGGTGTTAGAATAGTTCGGTACTTGTGTTCAACCAGCACAGACTCGATGGGCCGAAAGGCCTTTTTCTGTGCTGTCGGCCTCAATGTACCCATGACTATATAATAACAGATACCCGGAGTGAGTTACACACTGGAATCTAATTGAGGGGTTCGGGGAGTGTTTATATATAGAATAACAGATACCCGGGAGTGAGTTACAGACAGGAATCTAATCGAGGGGTTTGGGGTGGTTTATATATAGAATAACAGATGCCCGGGACTGAGTTACAGACTGGAATCTAATCGAGGGGTGCGGGGGTGGTTTATATATAGAATAACAGATGCCCGGGACTGAGTTACAGACTGGAATCTAATCGAGGGGTGCGGGGGTGGTTTATATATAGAATAACAGATACCCAGGAGTGAGTTACAGACTGGAATCTAATCGAGGGGTTTGGGGTGGTATATATATAGAATAACAGATGCCCGGAACTGAGTTACAGACTGGAATCTAATCGAGGGGTGCGGGGGTGGATTATATATAGAATAACAGATACCCGGGAGTGAGTTACAGACTGGAATCTAATCGAGGGGTCCGAGGGTGGTTTATATATAGAATAACAGATACCCGGGAGTGAGTTACAGACTGGAATCTAATCGAGGGGTTCGGGGTGGTTTATATATAGAATAACAGTTACCCGGGAGTGAGTTACAGACTGGAATCTAATCGAGGGGTTCGGGGTGGTTTATATATAAAATAACAGATACCCGGGAGTGAGTTACAGACTGGAATCTAATCAAAGGGGTTTGGGGGTGGGTTATATATGTAGAATAACAGATACCCGGGAGTGAGTTACAGACTGGAATCTAATCGAGGGGTTCGGGGTGGTTTATATGTAGAATAACAGATACCCGGGAGTGAGTTACAGACTGGAATCTAATCGAGGGGTTCGGGGTGGTTTATATATTGAATAACAGATACCCGTGAGTGAGTTACAGACTGGAATCTAATCGAGGGGTTTGAGGGGTTTATATATAGTATAACAGATACCCGGGAGTGAGTTACAGACAGGAATCTAATCGAGGGGTTTGGGGTGGTTTATATATAGAATAACAGATGCCCGGGACTGAGTTACAGATTGGAATCTAATCGAGGGGTGCGGGGGTGGTTTATATATAGAATAACAGATACCCGGGAGTGAGTTACAGACTGGAATCTAATCGAGGGGTTCGGGGTGGTTTATATATAGAATAACAGATACCCGGGAGTGAGTTACAGACTGGAATCTAATCGAGGGGTTCGGGGTGGTTTATATATAAAATAACAGTTACCCGGGAGTGAGTTGCAGACTGGAATCTAATCGAGGGGTTCGGGGTGGTTTACATATAGAATAACAGATACCCGGGAGTGAGTTACAGACTGGAATCTAATCGAGGGGTTCGGGGGTGGTTTATATATAGAATAACAGATACCCAGGAGTTAGTTACAGACTGGAATCTAATCGAGGGGTTCGGGGGTGTTTATATAAAGAATAACAGATACCCGGGAGTGAGGTACAGACTGGAATCTAATCGAGGGGTTCGGGGTGGCTTATATATAGAATAACAGATACCCAGGAGTTAGTTACAGACTGGAATCTAATCGAGGGGTTCGGGGGTGGTTTATATATAGAATAACAGATACCCAGGAGTTAGTTACAGACTGGAATCTAATCGAGGGGTTCGGGGGTGTTTATATAAAGAATAACAGATACCCGGGAGTGAGGTACAGACTGGAATCTAATCGAGGGGTTCGGGGTGGTTTATATATAGAATAACAGATACCCGGGAGTGAGGTACAGACTGGAATCTAATCGAGGGGTTCGGGGTGGTTTATATATAGAATAACAGATACCCAGGAGTTAGTTACAGACTGGAATCTAATCAAGGGGTTCAGGGTTGTATTTATATAGAGAATAACAGATACCCGGGAGTGAGTTACAAACTGGAATCTAATCGAGGGGTTCGGGGTGGATTATATAGAGAATAGCAGATACCCGGGAGTGAGTTACAGACAGGAATCTAATCGAGGGGTTTGGGGTGGTTTATATATAGAATAACAGATGCCCGGGACTGAGTTACAGACTGGAATCTAATCGAGGGGTGCGGGGGTGGTTTATATATTGAATAACAGATACCCGGGAGTGAGTTACAGACTGGAATCTAATCGAGGGGTTCGGGGTGGTTTATATATAGAATAACAGTTACCCGGGAGTGAGTTACAGACTGGAATCTAATCAAAGGGGTTTGGGGTGGGTTATATATGTAGAATAACAGATACCCGGGAGTGAGTTACAGACTGGAATCTAATCGAGGGGTTCGGGGTGGTTTATATATAGAATAACAGATACCCGGGAGTGAGTTACAGACTAGAATCTAATCGAGGGATTCGGGGTGGTTTATATATTGAATAACAGATGCCGGGAGTGAGTTGCAGACTGGAATCTAATCGAGGGGTTCGGGGTGGTTTACATATAGAATAACAGATACCCGGGAGTGAGTTACAGACTGGAATCTAATCGAGGGGTTCGGGGTGGTTTACATATAGAATAACAGATACCCGGGAGTGAGTTACAGACTGGAATCTAATCGAGGGGTTCGGGGGGGTTTATATAAAGAATAACAGATACCCGGGAGTGAGTTACAGGCTGGAATCTAATCGAGAAGTTCGGGGGTGGTTTATATATAGAATAAAAGATACCCGGGAGTGATGTACAGACTGGAATCTAATCGAGGGGTTCGGGGTGGCTTATATATAGAATAACAGATACCCGGGAGTGAGTTACAGACTGGAATCTAATCGAGGGGTTCGGGGTGGTTTATATATAGAATAACAGATACCCGGGAGTGAGTTACAGACTGGAATCTAATCGAGGGGTTCGGGGTGGTTTATATATAGAATAACAGATACCCGGGAGTGAGTTACAGACTGGAATCTAATCGAGGGGTTCGGGGTGGTTTATATATAGAATAACAGATACCCGGGAGTGAGTTACAGACTGGAATCTAATCGAGGGGTTCGGGGGGGTTTATATAAAGAATAACAGATACCCGGGAGTGAGTTACAGGCTGGAATCTAATCGAGAAGTTCGGGGGTGGTTTATATATAGAATAACAGATACCCGGGAGTGATGTACAGACTGGAATCTAATCGAGGGGTTCGGGGTGGCTTATATATAGAATAACAGATACCCGGGAGTGATGTACAGACTGGAATCTAATCGAGAAGTTCGGGGGTGGTTTATATATAGAATAACAGATACCCGGGAGTGAGTTACAGACTGGAATCTAATCGAGGGGTTCGGGGTGGTTTATATATAGAATAACAGATACCCGGGAGTGAGTTACAGACTGGAATCTAATCGAGGGGTTCGGGGGGGTTTATATAAAGAATAACAGATACCCGGGAGTGAGTTACAGGCTGGAATCTAATCGAGAAGTTCGGGGGTGGTTTATATATAGAATAACAGATACCCGGGAGTGATGTACAGACTGGAATCTAATCGAGGGGTTCGGGGTGGCTTATATATAGAATAACAGATACCCGGGAGTGAGGTACAGACTGGAATCTAATCGAGAAGTTCGGGGGTGGTTTATATATAGAATAACAGATACCCGGGAGTGATGTACAGACTGGAATCTAATCGAGGGGTTCGGGGTGGTTTATATATAGAATAACAGATACCCGGGAGTGAGTTACAGACTGGAATCTAATCGAGGGGTTCGGGGTGGATTATATATAGAATAGCAGATACCCGGGAGTGAGTTACAGACTGGAATCTAATCGAGGGGTTTGGGGTGGTTTATATATAGAATAACAGATACCCGGGAGTGAGTTACAGACTGGAATCTGATCGAGGGTTTCGGGGGTGGTTTATATATAGAATAACAGATACCCGGGAGTGAGTTACAGACTGGAATCTGATCGAGGGGTTCGGGGGTGGTTTATATATAGAATAACAGATAACCCGGAGAGTTGGGTAGTGCTTTGTAGTTAATCCTACTCTGCTTTCTCCCTGAATCTCAGAGCCCGTAGTCGCACTCCCAGCCTCGCTCTTTCCACCCCCCTTCACCTCCCTGATACTTACCTCCTTCCCGACATTGCCAAGGAAGCCTTACGCTTACTGGCCAAGGCTCTGCAGGAGGACTGGCAGTCTTTGCCTCTGCCGCTCTACCATTTCCTGACTGAGAGTCTGGCTTCAGAGGGAGAGCGATTGCGAATGGTGGGTGGGGGGAGGGACGATCACACACAAACACAAACACACAGAGATTGAATGAGAGCGTGTGTGTGTGAGGGAGAGAGAGAGAGAGAGAGAGCGAATGCACCTTGGAGACCACGATAACATCAGAGCTGGTTTGAGGAAGTGGAGAGGTATAATTACATGGAGGAACTTGGGACTCCTGGACGTTGAGCGGTGCGGGGGGGGAGGGGGGTGGGGGTGGAACAGGGACAGGGCGAGATAGCGAGAGGGAGAGAGAGATAGAGAGAGAGAGTTAGAGAGAGAGATAGAGAGAGAGAGAGACAGAGAGAGAGACAGAGAAAGAGAGACAGAAAGTGAGAGAGACAGAGAGAGAGAGAGAGAGAGAGAGAGTGGCAGAGAGAGAGAGAGACAGAGAGAGAGACATAGAGAGAGAGAGACAGAGAGAGAGAGAGAGACAGAGAGGGAGAGAGAGAGATAGAGATAGAGAGACAGAGAAACAGAGAGAGAGAGACAGAGAAACAGAGAGAGAGAGACACAGAGAGTGAGAGAGACAGAGAGAGAGAGACAGAGACACAGGGAGAGACAGAGATACAGAGAGAGAGACAGACTGAGATACAGAGAGAGAGAGAGACAGAGAAAGAGAGAGAGACAGATAGAGAGAGAGGGACAGAAAGAGAGAGACAGAGAGAGAGAGAGACAGAGTGGCAGAGAGAGAGGGAGGCAGAGAGAGAGAGACAGAGAGAAGCAGAGTGACAGAGAGAGGGAGAGGGAGGGAAAGAGAGAGAGAGAGAGAGAAAGGGAGAGGGAGGGAAAGAGAAGAGAGAGAGAGAGAAAGAGAGAGATAGAGAGACAGAGAGAGAGAGAGACAGAGTGGCAGAGAGAGAGGGAGGCAGAGAGAGAGAGACAGAGAGAAGGAGAGGGAGGGAAAGAGAGAGAGAGAGAGTGAAAAAGAGACAGAAAGAGGCAAAGAGAGAGCCAGAGGAAATGAGACAGAGAAAGAGAGTGGGAGAGAGGCAGAGAGAGAGAGAGACTGACCCTCCGACAGTGCGGCGCTCCCTCAGCACTGACCCTCCGACAGTGCAGCTCTCCCTCAGCACTGACCCTCTGACAGTGCGGCTCTCCCTCAGCACTGACCCTCTGACAGTGCGGCGCTCCCTCAGCACTGACCCTCTGACAGTGCGGCTCTCCCTCAGCACTGACCCTCTGACAGTGCGGCGCTCCCTCAGCACTGACCCTCCGACAGTGCGGCACTCCCTCAGCACTGACCCTCTGACAGTGCGGCGCTCCCTCAACACTGACCCTCTGACAGTGCGGCTCTCCCTCAGCACTGACCCTCTGACAGTGCGGCTCTCCCTCAGCACTGACCCTCTGACAGTGCGGCGCTCCCTCAGCACTGACCCTCTGACAGTGCGGCTCTCCCTCAGCACTGACCCTCCGACAGTGCGGCTCTCCCTCAGCACTGACCCCCTGACAGTGCGGCGCTCCCTCAGCACTGACCCTCTGACAGTGCGACACTCCCTCAGCACTGACCCTCCGACAGTGCGGCTCTCCCTCAGTACTGACCCTCCGACAGTTCAGATCTCCATCAGTACTGACCCTCGACATTGCGGCGCTCCCTCAATACTGACCCTCCGACAGTTCAGCTCTCCCTCAGTACTGACCCTCCGACAGTGCGGCTCTCCCTCAGTACTGACCCTCCGACAGCGCGGCTCTCCTTCAGTACTGACCCTCCGACAGTGCGGCTCTCCCTCAGCACTTACCCTCCGACAGCGCGGCTCTCCTTCAGTACTGACCCTCCGACAGTGAGGCTGTCCCTCAGCACTGACCCTCCGACAGTGCGGCACTGCCTCAGCACTGACCCTCCGACAGTGCGGCGCTGTCTCAGCACTGACCATCCGACAGTGCGGCGCTCCCTCAGTACTGACCCTCCGACAGTGCGGCTCTCCGTCAGTACTGACCCTCCGACAGTACGGCTCTCCCTCAGTACTGACCCTCAGACAGTGCGGCTCACCCAGTACTGACCCTCCGACAGTGCGGTGCTCCCTCCGCACTTACCCTCCGACAGTGCGGCGCTCCCTCAGTATAGAGCAACCGACAGTGCAGCGCTCCCTCAGCACTGGCCCTCCGACAGTGCGGTGCTCCCTCAGTACTGACCCTCCGACAGTGCGGCTCTCCCTCAGTATTGACCCAACGACAATGCAGCTCAGCCTCTGTACTGACCCTCCGACAGTGCGGCGCTCCCTCAGTACTGACCCTCCGACAGTGCGGTGCTACCTCAGCACTGACCGTCCGACTGTGCAGCGCTACCTCAGCATTGACCCTCCGACTGTGCGGCGATACCTCAGCACTGACCCTCCGACAGTGCGGCGCTACCTCAGCACTGACCCTCCGACAGTACGGTTCTACCTCAGCAATGACCCTCCGATAGTTCAGCTCTCACTCAGTTTTGACCCTCCGACAATGCAGCTCAGCCTCTGTACTGACCCTCCGACAGTGCGGATCTCCCTCAGCACTGACCCTCCGACAGTGCGGCGCTCCCTCAGCACTGACCCACCGACAGTGCGGCTCTCCCTCAGCACTGACCCTCCTACAGTGCGGCACATCCACCGCACTAACACACCGACAGTGCGGTGCTCCCTGAGTACAGAGCATCAGACAGTGCGGCGCTCCCCTAGCACTGACCCTCCGTCAGTGCGGTACTCCCTCAGCACTGACCCTCCGACAGTGCGGTGCTCCCTCAGTATTGACCCTCCGACAGTGCGGCTCACCCTCAGTATTGACCCTTCGACAGTGCGGCTCACCCTCAGTACTGACCCTCCGACAGTGCGGCGTTCCCTCAGTACTGACCCTCCGACAGTGCGGCACTCCCTCCGCACTGACACTCCGACAGTGCGGCGCTCCCTCAGTACTGACCCTCCGACAGTGCGGTGCTCCCTCCGCACTGACCCTCCGACAGTGTTGCGCTCCCTCAGCACTGACCCTCCGACACTGCGGTGCTCCCTCAGCACTGACCCTCCGACAGTGAGGCTCTCCCTCAGGACTGACCCTCCTACAGTGCGAAACTCCCTCCGTACTGATCCTCCGACACTGCGGCGCTCCCTCCGCACTCACACTCCGACAGTGCGGCGCTCCCTCAGTACTGACCCTCCGACTGTGCGGCACTCCCTCAGCACTGACCCTCCGACAGTGCGGCACTCCCTCCGCACTAACACTCCGACAGTGCGGCGCTCCCTCAGTACAGAGCATCCGACAGTGCGGCGCTCCCTCCGCACTGACCCTCCGACAGTGCGGGCGCTCCCTCAGTACTGACCCTCCGACAGTGCGGCGCATCCTCAGCACTGACCCTCCGACAGTGCGGCGCAACCTCAGCACTGACCCTCCGACATTGGGGCGCTACCTCAGCACTGACCCTCCGACAGTGCGGCGCTCCCTCAGCACTGACCCCTCGAACAGTGCGGCTCTCCCTCAGCACTGACCCTCCGACAGTGCGGCGCTCCCTCAGTACTGACCGTCCGACTGTGCGGCGCTCCCTCAGTACTGACCCTCCGACAGTGAGCCTCTCCCTCAGCACTGACCCTCCGGCAGTGCAGCGATCCCTCAGTAATGACCGTACGACTGTGCAGCGTTTCCTGAGCACTGACCCTCCAACAGTGCGGCGCTCCCTCGGTATTGACCCTCCGACAGTGCGGCTCTCCCTCAGCACTGACCCTTCGACAGTGCGGCTCTCCCTCAGTACTGACCCTCCGACAGTGCGGCTCTCCCTCAGCACTGAACCTCCGACAGTGCGGCGCTACCTCAGCACTGAGCCTCCGACAGTGCAGCTCTCCCTCAGCACTGACCCTCCGACAGTACGGCTCTCCCTCATTACTGACCCTCCGACAGTGCGGCTCTCCCTCAGCACTGACCCTTCGACAGTGCGGCTCTCCCTCAGTACTGACCCTCCGACAGTGCGGCTCTCCCTCAGCACTGAACCTCCGACAGTGCGGCTCTCCCTCAGCACTGACCCTCCGACAGTGCGGCTCTCCCTCAGCACTGACCCTCCGACAGTGCAGCTCTCCCTCAGCACTGAACCTCCGACAGTGCGGTGCTCCCTCAGCACTGAACCTCCGACAGTGCGGTGCTCCCTCATTATTGACCCTCCGACAGTGCGGCGATCCCTCAACAAGGACCCTCCGACATTTCGGCTCTCCCTCAGGATTGACCCTCCGTCAATGCGGCTCAGCCTCAGGACTGTCTCTCCGACAGTGCGGCGCTCCCTCGATACTGATCCTCCGACAGTGCGGCGCTGCCTCAGCACTGACCCTCCGACAGTGCGGCTCTCCCTCGGTACTGATCCTCCGACAGTGCGGCTCTCCCTCAGTAGTGAACCTCCGACAGTGCGGCTCTCCCTCAGTACTGACCCTCCGACAGTGAGCCTCTCCCTCAGCACTGACCCTCCGGCAGTGCAGCGATCCCTCAGTAATGACCGTACGACTGTGCGGCGTTTGCTCAGCACTGAACCTCCGACAGTGCGGCGCTCCCTCGGTACTGACCCTCCGACAGTGCGGCTCTCACTCAGCACTGACCCTCCGACAGTGCGGCGCTCCCTCAGCACTGACCCTCCGACAGTGCGGCTCTCCCTCAGTACTGACCCTCCGACAGTGCAGCTCTCCCTCAGTATTGACCCTCCGACAGTGCAGCTCTCCCTCAGCTATGACCCTCCGACAGTTCGGCTCTCCCTCAGCACTTACCCTCCGACAGTGCGACGCTCCCTAAGCACTGACCCTCCGGCAGTGCGGCGCTCCCTCAGTACTGACCCTCCGACAGTGCGGCTCTCCCTCGAGACTGATCCTCCGACAGTGCGGCACTCCCTCAGCACTGACCCTCCGACAGTGCAGCCCTCCCTCAGTACTGACCCTCCGACAGTGCATCACTCCCTCCGCACTAACACTCCGACATTACGGCGGTCCCTCAGTACAGAGCATCCGAGATGTGCGGCTCTCCCTCAGCACTGAACCTCCGACAGTGTGGTGCTCCCTCATTATTGACCCTCCGACAGTGCGGCTCTCCCTCAGCACTGACCCTCCGACAGTGCGGCTCTCCCTCAGCACTGACCCTCCGACACTGCGGCTCTCCCTCAGCACTGACCCTCCGACAGTGCGGCGCTCCCTCAGCACTGACCCTCCGACATTGCGGTGCTCCCTCAGCGCTGACCCTCCGACAGTGCGGCGCTCCCTCAGCACTGACCCTCCGACAGTGCGGCTCTCCCTCAGTACTGACCCTCCGACAGTGCGGCTCTCCCTCTGTAATGACCCTCCGACAGTGCGGTGCTCCCTCAGTACTGACCCTCCGACAGTGCGGCGCTCCCTCAGTAATGACCATCCGACAGTGCGGCTCACCCTCAGTACTGACCCTCCGACAGTGCGGCGCTCCCTCAGCACTGACCATCCGACAGTGCGGGCGCTCCCTCAGTACTGACCCTCCGATAGTGCGGCGCTCCCTCAGCACGACCCTCTGACAGTCCGGCGCTCACTCAATACTGACCCTCCGACAATGCGGGCGCTCCCTCAGTACTGACCCTCCGACAGTGCGGCGCATCCTCAGCACTGACCCTCCGACAGTGCGGCGCAACCTCAGCACTGACCCTCCGACATTGGGGCGCTACCTCAGCACTGACCCTCCGACAGTGCGGCGCTCCCTCAGCACTGACCCCTCGAACAGTGCGGCGCTCCCTCAGCACTGACCATCCGACAGTGCGGGCGCTCCCTCAGTACTGACCCTCCGATAGTGCGGCGCTCCCTCAGCACGACCCTCTGACAGTCCGGCGCTCACTCAATACTGACCCTCCGACAATGCGGGCGCTCCCTCAGTACTGACCCTCCGACAGTGCGGCGCATCCTCAGCACTGACCCTCCGACAGTGCGGCGCAACCTCAGCACTGACCCTCCGACATTGGGGCGCTACCTTAGCACTGACCCTCCGACAGTGCGGCGCTCCCTCAGCACTGACCCCTCGAACAGTGCTGCTCTCCCTCAGCACTGACCCTCCGACAGTGCGGCGCTCCCTCAGTACTGACCGTCCGACTGTGCGGCGCTCCCTCAGTACTGACCCTCCGACAGTGAGCCTCTCCCTCAGCACTGACCCTCCGGCAGTGCAGCGATCCCTCAGTAATGACCGTACGACTGTGCAGCGTTTCCTGAGCACTGACCCTCCAACAGTGCGGCGCTCCCTCGGTATTGACCGTCCGACAGTGCGGCGCTACCTCAGCACTGACCCTTCGACAGTGCAGCTCTCCCTCAGCACTGAACCTCCGACAGTGCGGTGCTCCCTCATTATTGACCCTCCGACAGTGCGGCGATCCCTCAACAAGGACCCTCCGACATTTCGGCTCTCCCTCAGGATTGACCCTCCGTCAATGCGGCTCAGCCTCAGAACTGTCTCTCCGACAGTGCGGCGCTCCCTCGATACTGATCCTCTGACAGTGCGGCGCTGCCTCAGCACTGACCCTCTGACAGTGCGGCTCTCCCTCGGTACTGATCCTCCGACAGTGCGGCTCTCCCTCAGCACTGATCCTCCGACAGTGCGGCTCTCCCTCAGTACTGACCCTCCGACAGTGATGCTCTCCCTCGGTACTGATCCTCCGACAGTGCGGCTCTCCCTCGGAACTGATCCTCCGACAGTGCGGCTCTCCCTCAGTACTGACCCTCCGACAGTGCGGCTCTCCCTCAGTACTGACCCTCCGACAGTGCGGCTCTCCCTCAGTACTGACCCTCCGACAGTGCGGCTCTCCCTCAGCACTGACCCTCCAACAGTGCGGTGCTCCCTCTGCACTGACCCTCCGACATTGCGGTGCTCCCTCAGCACTGACCCTCCGACAGTGCGGCTCTCCCTCAGTACTGACCGTCCGACAGTGCGGCGCTCCCTCGGTACTCACTCTCCGACAGTGCAGCGCTCCCTCTGTAATGACCCTCCGACAGTGCGGTGCTCCCTCAGTAATGACCATCCGACATTGCAGCTCACCCTCAGTACTGACCCTCCGACAGTGCGGCGCTCCCTCAGTAATGACCATCCGACAGTGCGGCTCACCCTCAGTACTGACCCTCCGACAGTGCGGCGCTCCCTCAGCACTGACCATCCGACAGTGCGGGCGCTCCCTCAGTACTGACCCTCCGACAGTGCGGCGCTCCCTCAGCACGACCCTCTGACAGTGCAGCGCTCACTCAATACTGACCCTCCGACAGTGCGGGCGCTCCCTCAGTACTGACCCTCCGACAGTGCGGCGCTCCCTCAGCACTGACCCTCCGACAGTGCGGCGCAACCTCAGCACTGACCCTCCGACATTGGGGCGCTACCTCAGCACTGACCCTCCGACAGTGCGGCGCTCCCTCAGCACTGACCCCTCGAACAGTGCGGCTCTCCCTCAGCACTGACCCTCCGACAGTGAGTCTCTCCTTCAGCACTGACCCTCCGACAGTGCGGCACTCCCTCAGTACTGACCGTCCGACTGTGCGGCGCTCCCTCAGTACTGATCCTCCGACAGTGCGGCTCTCCCTCAGCACTGACCCTCCGACAGTGAGTCTCTCCTTCAGCACTGACCCTCCGACAGTGCGGCGCTCCCTCAGTACTGACCCTCTGACAGTGAGCCTCTCCCTCAGCACTGACCCTCCGGCAGTGCAGCGATCCCTCAGTAATGACCGTACGACTGTCCAGCGTTTCCTCAGCACTGACCCTCAGACAGTGCGGCGCTCCCTCGGTACTGACCCTCCGACAGTGCGGCTCTCCCTCAGCACTGACCCTTCGACAGTGCGGCGCTCCCTCAGTACTGACCCTCCGACAGTGCGGCTCTCCCTCAGCACTGACCCTCCGAAAGTGCGGCGCTCCCTCAGCACTGACCCTCCGACAGTGCGGCTCTCCCTCAGTATTGACCCTCCGACAGTGCAGCTCTCCCTCAGCAATGACCCTCCGATAGTACGGCTCTCCCTCTGCAATGACCCTCCGACAGTTCGGCTCTCCCTCATTATTGACCCTCCGACAGTGCGGCTCACCCTCAGTACTGACCCTCCGACAGTGCGGTGCTCCCTCCGCACTGACCCTCCAACAGTGTTGTGCTCCCTCAGCACTGACCCTCCGACATTAAGGCGCTCCCACAGCACTGACCCTCCGACATTGCGGCTCTCCCTCGATACTGATCCTCCGACAGTGCGGAGCTCCCTCAGCACTGACCCTCCGACAGTGCAACGCTCCCTAAGCACTGACCCTCCGGCAGTGCGGCGCTCCCTCAGCACTGACCCTCCGACAGTGCGGCGCTCCCTCGATACTGATCCTCCGACAGTGCGGCACTCCCTCAGTACTGACCCTCCGACAGTGCGGCGTTCCCTCAGTAATGACCCTCCGACAGTGCGGCGCTACCTCAGCATTGACCCTCCGACATTGCGGCTCTCCCTCAGTACTGACCCTCCGACAGTGCGGTGGCCCCTCATTATTGACCCTCCGACAGTGCGGCGCTCCCTCAGCACTGACCCTCCGACAGTGCGATGGCCCCTCAGTACTGACCCTCCGACAGTGCGGCGCTCCCTCAGCACTGACACTCCGACAGTGCGGCGCTCCCTCAGCACTGACCCTCCGACAGTGAGGTGCTCCCTCCGCACTGACCCTCCGAGAGTGTTGTGTTCCCTCAGCACTGACCCTCCGACATTGCGGCACTCCTTCAGCACTGACCCTCCGACAGTGCGGCGCTCCCTCAGTACTGACCCTCCGACAGTGCGGCTCTCCCTCAGTACTGACCCTCCGACAGTGCGGCTCTCCCTCAGTACTGACCCTCCGACAGTGCGGCACTCCCTCCGCACTAACACTCCGACAGTGCGGCGCTCCCTCAGGACAGAGCATCCGACAGTGCGGCTCTCCCTCAGCACTGACCCTCCGACAGTGCGGCTCTCCCTCAGCACTGAACCTCCGACAGTGCGGCTCTCCCTCATTATTGACCCTCCGACAGTGCGGCTCTTCCTCCGCACTAACACTCCGACATTACGGCGGTCCCTCAGTAGAGAGCATCCGAGATGTACGGCTCTCCCTCAGCACTGACCCTCCGACAGTGCGGCGCTCCCTCAGCACTGACCCTCCGGCAGTGCGGCGATCCCTCAGCAAGGACACTCCGACATTTCCGCTCTCCCTTAGGATTGACCATCCGTCAATGCGGCTCAGCCTCAGAACTGTCTCTCCGACAGTGCGGCGCTCCCTCGATACTGATCCTCCGACAGTGCGGCGCTGCCTCAGCACTAACCCTCCGACAGTGCGGCTCTCCCTCGGTACTGACCCTCCGACAGTGCGGCTCTCCCTCAGCACTGACCCTCCGACAGTGCGGCTCTCCCTCAGCACTGACCCTCCGACAGTGCGGCTCTCCCTCAGCACTGACCCTCCGACAGTGCGGCGCTCCCTCAGCGCTGACCCTCCGACAGTGCGGCGCTCCCTCCGCACTGACACTCCGACAGTGCGGCTGTCCCTCAGTACTGACCCTCCGACAGTGCGGCGCTCCCTCAGCACTGACCCTCCGACAGTGCGGCGCTCCCTCAGCACTGACCCTCCGACAGTGCGGCGCTCCCTCATTACTGACCCTCCGACAGTGCGGTGCTCCCTCTGCACTGAACCTCCGACAGTGTTGTGCTCCCTCAGCACTGACCATTCGACAGTGCGACTCTCCCTCAGCACTGAACCTCCGACAGTGCGGTGCTCCCTCATTATTGACCCTCCGACAGTGCGGCGATCCCTCAACAAGGACCCTCCGACATTTCGGCTCTCCCTCAGGAATGACCCTCCGTCAATGCGGCTCAGCCTCAGAACTGTCTCTCCGACAGTGCGGCGCTCCCTCAGTACTGACCCTCCGACAGTGCGGCTCTCCCTCAGTACTGACCCTCCGACAGTGCGGCGCTCACTCAGTACTGACCCTACGACAGTGCGGCACTCCCTCGATACTGATCCTCCGACAGTGCGGGGCTCCCTCAGCCCTGACCCTCCGACAGTGCGGGCGCTCCCTCAGTACTGAACCTCTGACAGTGAGGCTCACCCTCAGCACTGACCCTCCGACAGTGCGGCGCTCCCTCATAACTGACCCTCCGACCGTGCGGCTCTCCCTCAGCACTGACCCTCCGACAGTGCGGCTCTCCCTCAGTACTGACCCTCCGACAGTGCGGCGCTCCCTCAGTACTGACCCTCCAACAGTGCGGCTCTCCCTCAGCACTGACCCTCTGACAGTGCGGCTCTCCCTCAGTACTGACCCTCCGACAATGCGGCACTCCCTCCGCACTAACACTCCGACAGTGCGGCGGTCCTCAGTACAGAGCATCCGACAGTGCGGCTCTCCCTCAGTACTGACCCTCCGACAGTGCGGCTCTCCCTCAGCCCTGAACCTCCGACAGTGCGGTGCTCCCTCATTATTGACCCTCCGACAGTGCGGCGCTCCCTCAGCAAAGACCCTCCGACATTTCGGCTCTCCCTCAGGATTGACCCTCCGTCAATGCGGCTCAGCCTCAGAACTGTCTCTCCGACAGTGTGGCACTCCCTCAGTACTGACCCTCCGACAGTGGGGCGCTCACTCAGTACTGACCATCTGACAGTGAGGCTCACCCTCAGCACTGACCCTCCGACAGTACGGCTCTCCCTCAGTACTGACCCTCCGACAGTGCGGCGCTCACTCAGTACTGACCCTCCGACAGTGCGGGCGCTCCCTCAGTAGTGACCCTCCGACAGTGCGGCGCTCCCTCAGTACTGACCCTCCGACAGTGCGGCACTCCCTCAGAACTGACCCTCCGACCGTGCGGCTCTCCTTCAGCACTGACCCTCCGACAGTGCTGCGCTCCCTCAGCACTGACCCTCCACAGTGCGGCTCTCCCTCGGCACTGACCCTCTGACAGTGTGGCTCTCCCTCAGCACTGACCCTCCGACAGTGCGGCGATCCCACAGTTCTGACCGTCCGACTGTGCGGCGCTTCCTCAGCACTGACCCTCCGACAGTGCGGCTCTCCCTCAGTATTGACCCTCCGACAGTGCGGCGCTCCCTCTGTACTGACCCTCCGACAGTTCGGCTCTCCCTCACTATTGACCCTCCGACAATGCGGCTCACCCTCAGTACTGACCGTCCGACTGTGCGGCGCTGCCTCAGCACTGACCCTCCGACATTGCGGCTCTCCCTCAGTACTGACCCTCCGACAGTGCGGCTCTCCCTCAGCACTGACCCTCCGACAGTGCGGCGCTCCCTCAGTGCTGACCCTCCGACAGTGTGGCGCTCCCTCAGCACTGACCCTCCGACTGTGCGGCGCTCCCTCAGCACTGACACTCCGACAGTGCGGCACACCCTCAGTACTGACCGTCTGACTGTGCGGCGATACCTCAGAACTGACCGTCCGACAGTGCGGCTCTCCCTCAGCACTGACCCTCCGACAGTGCGGCTCTCCCTCAGTACTGACCCTCCGACAGTGCGGCTCTCCGTCAGTACTGCCCCTCCGACAGTGCGGCTCTCCCTCAGCAATGACCCTCCGATAATGCGGCTCAGCCTCAGTACTGTCCCTCCGACAGTGCAGCTCTCCCTCAGTACTGACCGTCCGACTGTGCGGCCCTACCTCAGAACTGACCCTCCTACAGTGCGGCTCTCCCTCAGTACTTACCATCCGACATTGCGGCGCTCCCTCAGTACTTACCATCCGGCAGTGCGGCTCTCTTTCAGTACTGACCCTCCGACAGTGTGGCTCTCCCTCAGTACTGACCCTCTGACAGTGCGGCTCTCCCTCAGCACTGACCCTCCGACAGTGCGGCGCTCCCTCAGTACTGACCCTCCGACAGTGCGGCTCTCCCTCAGTACTGACCCTCTGACAGTGCGGCTCTCCCTCAGCACTGACCCTCCGACAGTGCGGCGCTTCCTCAGCACTGACCCTCCAACAGTGCGGCGCTCCCTCAGAACTGACCCTCCAACAGTGCAGCGCTCCCTCAGCACTGACCCTCCAATAGTACGGCTCTCCCTCTGCAATGACCCTCCGACAGTGCGGCCCTCCCTCAGTAGTGGCCCTCCGACAGTGCGGCTCTCCCTCAGTACTGACCCTCCGACAGTGAGCCTCTCCCTCAGCACTGACCCTCCGGCAGTGCAGCGATCCCTCAGTAATGACCGTACGACTGTGCGGCATTTGCTCAGCACTGACCCTCCGACAGTGCGGCGCTCCCTCGGTACTGACCCTCCTACAGTGCGGCTCTCCCTCAGCACTGACCCTCCGACAGTGCGGCTCTCCCTCAGTATTGACCCTCCGACAGTGCAGCTCTCCCTCAGCAATGACCCTCCGACAGTGCGGCTCTCCCTCAGCACTGACCCTCCGACAGTGCGGGCGCTCCCTCAGTACTGACCCTCCGACAGTGCGGCGCTCACTCAGTACTGACCCTTTGACAGTGCGGGCGCTCCCTCAGTACTGACCCTCCGACAGTGCGGCGCTCACTCAGTACTGACCCTTTGACAGTGCGGCGCTCCCTCAGCACTGACCCTCTGACAGTGCGGCTCTCCCTCAGCATTGACCCCTCCAACAGTGCGGCTCTCCCTCAGCACTGACCCTCCGACAGTGCGGCGATCCCTCAGTTCTGACCGTCCGACTGTGCGGCGCTTCCTCAGCACTGACCATCCGACAGTGCGGCTCTCCCTCGGTACTGATCCTCCGACAGTGCGGCGCACCCTCAGTGCTGACCCTCCGACAGTGCGGCTCTCCCTCAGCACTGACCCTCCGACTGTGCGGCGCTCCCTCAGCACTGACCCTCCGACAGTGCGGCACTCCCTCAGTACTGACCGTCTGACTGTGCGGCGATACCTCAGAACTGACCGTCCGACAGTGCGGCGCTCCCTCAGTACTGACCCTCCGACAGTGCGGCTCTCCCTCAGCACTGAACCTCCGACAGTGCGGCTCTCCCTCAGCACTGACCCTCCGACAGTGCGGCTCTCCCTCAGCACTGACCCTCCGACAGTGCAGCTCTCCCTCAGCACTGAACCTCCGACAGTGCGGCTCTCCCTCAGCACTGAACCGCCGACAGTGCGGTGCTCCCTCAGCAATGACCCTCCGACAGTGCGGCGCTCCCTCAGTACTTACCATCCGACAGTGCGGCTCTCTTTCAGTACTGACCTTCCGACAGTGCGGCTCTACCTCAGTAGTGACCCTCCGACAGTGCGGCTCTCCCTCAGTACTGACCCTCCGACAGTGAGCCTCTCCCTCAGCACTGACCCTCCGGCAGTGCAGCGATCCCTCGGTACTGACCCTCCGACAGTGCGGCTGTCACTCAGTACTGACCCTCCGGCAGTGCAGCGATCCCTCAGTAATGACCGTACGACTGTGCGGCGTTTGCTCAGCACTGACCCTCCGACAGTGCGGCGCTCCCTCAGCACTGACCCTCCGACAGTGCGGCTCTCCCTCAGTACTGACCCTCCGACAGTGAGGCTCTCCCTCAGTATTGACCCTCCGACAGTGCAGCTCTCCCTCAGTACTGACCCTCCGACAGTGCGGCTCTCCCTCAGCATTGACCCTCCGACAGTGCGGCTCTCCCTCAGCAATGACCCTCCGACAGTTCGGCTCTCCCTCAGTACTGACCCTCCGACAGTGCGGCTCTCCCTCAGTACTGACCCTCCGACAGTGCGGCCCTCCCTCAGTACTGACCCTCCGACAGTGCATCACTCCCTCCGCACTAACACTCCGACATTACGGCGGTCCCTCAGTACAGAGCATCCGAGATGTGCGGCTCTCCCTCAGTACTGACCCTCCGACAGTGCGGCTCTCCCTCAGCACTGACCCTCCGACAGTGCGGCTCTCCCTCAGTACTGACCCTCCGACAGTGTGACGCTCCTTCAGTACTGACCCTCCGACAGTGCGGCTCTCCCTCAGCACTGACCATCCGACAGTGCGGCTCTCCCTCAGTACTGACCCTCCGACAGTGCGGCGCTCCCTCAGCACTGACCATCCGACAGTGCGGCTCTCCCTCAGTACTGACCCTCCGACAGTGCGGCTCTCCCTCAGCACTGACCCTCCGACAGTGCGGCGCTCCCTCAGCACTGACCCTCCGACAGTGCGGCTCTCCCTCAGTACTGACCCTCCGACAGTGTGACGCTCCTTCAGTACTGACCCTCCGACAGTGCGGCTCTCCCTCAGCACTGACCATCCGACAGTGCGGCTCTCCCTCAGTACTGACCCTCCGACAGTGCGGCGCTCCCTCAGCACTGACCCTCCGACAGTGCGGCGCTCCATCGGTACTGACCCTCCGACAGTGCTGCTCTCCCTCAGTAAATACCCTCCGACAGTGCGGCTCTCCCTCGATACTGATCATCCGACAGTGCAGCTCTCCCCTCAGTACTGACCCTCCGACAGTTCGGCTCTCCCTCAGCACTGACCCTCCGGCAGTGCGGCTCTCCCTCAGTACTGACCCTCCGACAGTGCGGCTCTCCCTCAGTACTGACCCTCCGACAGTGCGGCGCTCCCTCAGTACTGACCCTCCGACAGTGCGGCGCTCCCTCAGCACTGACCCTCCGACAGTGCGGCGCTCCCTCAGCACTGACCCTCCGACAGTGCTGCTCTCCCTCAGCACTGTCCCTCCGACAGTGCCTCACATTGTCTTGGTTGAGGGCGCACCCACCAATTTTGTATATCACCCCCTACTCCGAACCTCTCTCTATTCACTACCGTTGGAGCTGATTGCCTGGTAACTGGCCTCTGTGATAGGTTGCTTTTGACTCTGCCCTCTTCTCTAAACGCTCCGGGGAAGTTTTCCCCTGCAACAGTTGGGGTGAATTCTTGCAGACATGTCCACGGTGTGACAACGTCTTGCCGAGCCTGGTAAGAGACAGAGAGGGGTCACTCAGCAGGCAACCATCAGTCAATCAACGTTAGAAAATGTAAAGTTGTCCACTTTGGCCGGAATACTGATTAAAGAAGGTCCCTCTCTGAATGCTGAGAGTTTAGAGAGCTCAGGAGTGCGGAGAGGTCTGGGTATCCTCCTCCTTCTATCGCCACCTGCAGGTACATTGGGTAAGTAGGAAAGCTAATAGAACCTTCTCATTTATTGCGAGGGGGGAGTTGAATACAAAGAGTAGGGGAGGTTGTGCTTCGGTTGTACAGGGCAGTGGTGAGACCACATCTGGAGTATTGTGTACGGTACTCGTCTCCTTATTTAAGGGTGGATATAGATATGTTGAAAGCAGCTAAGAGAAGGTTTACCGGGCTTAATACCAGGAGTGGGTGGGTTGTCTTATGAGGAAAGGTCGGACAGGTTTGGCTCATATCCTTAAGACCATAAGACATAGGAGCAGAAATTAGGCCATTCGGCCCATCGATTCTGCTCTGCCATTAATCATGGCTGATAAGTTTCTCAACCCCATTCTCCCGCCTTCTTCCCCGTAACCTTTGATCCCCTTACCAATCAAGAACCTATCTATCTCCGTCTTAAATACACTCAATGACCTGGCCTCCACAGCCTTCTGTGGCAATGAATTCCATAGATTCACCACTCGCTGGCTAAAGAAGTTTCTCCTCATCTCTGTTCTAAAAGGTCTTCCCTTTACTCTGAGGCTGTGCCCTCGGGTCCTAGTCTCTCCTACTAATGGAAACATCTTCCCCACGTCCCACTCTATCCAGGCCTTTCAGTATTCTGTAAGTTTCAATCAGATCCCCCCTCATCCTTCTAAACTCCATCGAGTATAGACCCAGAGAGTCCTCAAACGTTTCCTCATATGTTAAGCCTTTCATTCCTGGGATCATTCTCGTGAACCTCCTCTGGACCCCTCTCCAGGGCCAGCACATCCTTCCTGAGATACGGGGCCCAAAATTGCTCACAATATTCTAAATGTGGTCTGACCCAGAGCCTTATAAAGCCTCAGCAGCACATCCCCTGCTTTTTATATTCTAGCCGCTGGAGTTTGGAAGAGTAAGAGGCAACTCAGTTGAAACCTCTACGATCCTGGGAGGGGTTCTGGACAGGGTGGAGGTAGAGAGGGTGTTTACTCTGGTGGGAGAATCTAGAACTAGGTGGGTAGGGGAGGGTTTCACGATTTAAGAATAAGGGGGTGGCCCGTGTAAGACGGAGGCGAGGAGAGGTTTTCCTCTCTCTCAGAGGGCCCCGGGTCCATGGATGTCTCTCCCTGCAGGAGGGGCTGGGGAGCGGGGTGGTTGAATGTTATTTCAGGCCAAGTGAAATGGACTCTCAATGGACAAGGTGAGGGGGAGGGGTGAAAGGTTATCGGAGTGGGAGGGGTGGGGGTGGGTAGGCGGGGATGGAGTGGTGGAGGTTGCAATCGTAGCGATTTTACCGGACGGGGCTAGCAAGCTCGAAGGGGCCGAGTGGCCCACTCCGGCTATGGACTAGTCCGTCCGTGTGCACTGGTGACAGGGTCGGTGCTCAACCCCGCCCTCTGTTGGATGCTGCAGGAGCAGCAGCCCACCTGCGCTGTGGGTCGCACCGCCCTCTGTTGGATGGTGCCGGGACTGCAATGCCCATCATAGTGACTGCAATGCCCGTGATGTGGGTCGCACCGCCCTCTGTTGGATGGTGCTGGAACTACAATGCCCGTGATGTGTGTCGCAGCGCCCTCTGTTGGGCGCTGGGGGGGGGGAAACAGAACGGCTGGTTGACGGCGCCCTCTGTTGGAATGGGGGGGAGGGTGCGGAGAGGCTGATTGACGACATGGAGGGGGAGAAGGTTTGACTTGGTCCCACCAGCCCTGCCGTGTTGTGGGTGTGGAATGCTCTGGAGAATTCCAGGGCAAGACGCTTCCATAGAGCAGCTGGGAAAAGGGAATTAGATCTGAACTCGGAGGGAGACTTGGCAGAAGATGGAACAGGTGGCAGGGGTGGGGAAAGGTGAGTTGCTGACAGGGAAATGATGGGCTGAATGGACTCCTCCTGTTCCTGTATACCAGGCTCGAGAGGGGCTGAATGGGCCTCTTTCTGTTCCTGTGTAACAGGCTCGAGAGGGGCTGAATGGGCCTCTTCCCGTGTAACAGGCACGAGAGGGACTGAATGGCCTCCTCCTGTCCCCGTGTAACAGGCTCGAGAGAGGCTGAATGGTCTCCTCCTCCTCCTGTTTGTCCTTGGGGGATCTGAGCTGACCGATGCTCCGACCCCTTCACCTTTCGGTCTCCGGTTGGAGATGCGGTTCGGACGGGGTGGGGGGCGGGGGAGGAGGTGGAGGAGATGGGGCCGCGGGGGTCTTTCGGGGACTTGGACCCAGCGAGCGGCCGAGGGGAAGAGGCCGACACTGGGCACGCCCGGGGGTGGGGTCCACGCTCCCTCTCTCCGCCGCCGCCCGGTTCCCTTGTCGCCAGGATCGACATGCTCTGGTCCTCGGTGCACACGGGAGCTGGTGTGTCCCGTATCCCCTGCACTACCAGCTGTCTCCTGTGGGGGGGGCATTTCATGTGCGCCGTGGGCACCGGGCACTTGCCCTCAGACCTTCCCATCAGCCCCCCTGCCACCCCCCCCATACCAGCACACTGCCCACCTAAGCCCTGGCTGTTCTGAGAGGGGGCGTAAAGCTCCTTTGAGTTGCGGGCGGGTACTGAGTGGGGGAGGGGTGCTGGGGGTAGCCCCTCGGGGATATCGGAAAGCAGGGTCGGGGGGGAGTTTTGGCGCTGAAGGGAGCGGAAAGCCTTTTGGGAACCTCCCCCCCCATCCTCCCTCCCTCCAAATACGGGCGGGTGCCGAGTGTTTGGATGAAGGACGCGGTGGGGGGGGTCTCGGCAGGCCCTGCGAGGGTCCGGGGGGCACTGGCTCCCCAGCGAGGGTCCGGGGCACTGGCTCCTGAGGTAGGGTTCTGGGCACTGGATCGCGAGGGAGGGTCCAGGGCACTGGCTCCCGAGGGATGGTGTGGGGTACTGGCTTCCGAGGGATGGGTCCAGGGCACTGGATCTCGAGAGAGGGTCCGGGACACTGGATCTCGAGGGAGGGTCCGGGGCACTGGCTCCCGAGGGAGGTTCTGGCTTTGGCTCCCTGGTTAGGGTCCGGGGCACTGGATCTCGAGAGAGGGTCCGGGGCACTGGATCTCGAGGGAGGTTCGGGGGCACTGGCTGCCGAGGGATGGCCTGGGGCACTGTATCCCGAGGGAGGGTCTGGGGCACTGTATCCCAAGGGAGGTTCTGGGGCACTGGCTGCCGAGGTAGGGTCCCGGGCACTGTATCCCGAGGGAGGGTCAAGGGCACTGGTTCCCGAGGTCGGGTCCCGGGCACTGGCTCCCGAAGGAGAGTCTGGGGCACTGGCTCCCGGAGGAGGGTCTGGGGTACTGGATCTCGAGCGAGGGTCCGGGCACTGGATCTCGAGGGAGGGTCTGGGGCACTGGATCTCGAGGGTGGGTCCCAGGCACTATATCTCGAGGGAGGATCTGGGCCACTGGCTCCTGAGGGAGGGTCCGGGGCACTGTATCTCGAGGGAGGGTCTGGGGCACTGTATCTCGAGGGAGGGTCTGGGGCACTGGCTCCCAAAGGAGTGTCCTGGGCACTGTATCCCGAGGGATGGCCTGGGGCACTGGCTCCCCAGTGAGGGTCCAGGGCACCGGATCTTGAGGGAGGGTCTGGGGCACCGGGTCTAAATGGAATGTGGTAAATGTGGACATGAAACTGTTTTTAGTGACCGTGTAAAAATATTGATGATGGGCAACTGCGGCCCCGAGCTTCCCTCGCCGGATCTAATATCAAGCCGACCGGGGCGGTCGCCTTGCTACTGTCCACCGGGGGAAGCTCCGTCTCCGGAGCAGCCCACAGAGCTGGAAAAGCCGCGCAGGCACACCCCACCTCCGGCTGGTGCACCTTGAAGATGTGCTGCCTGCCCCCACGCCCAGGAGCAGACCACCTTTTCCCGAGTCGGGCTGAGCCCCCAAGCCCCATCCAGGGTTTGTTTTTCCCGGTCTTGCTGCCCTTCTCTTCCCACCAGCCGCTTCTACTCCCCCCTTTCATTCCGTATGTAAATTAGCGCTTCCTAATAAGGGAGGACGCTGGGCCGGGCTGAGCCCCGCCCCCCCACACGCACGCACAAACACAGCCTGCTCCTGTCTTAAAGGGGCAGGCCTCCTGTCTTAAAGGGGCAGGCCTCCCCCACCATCCATGACACCAGATTTGAATTTTTTTCGTGTATCACTGTGTTCCCACCTCCCACCACCTCCCCCACCCCCAACAACCCTCCCAACCCTCCACTCCCACATTGTTATACATGCCTGGCCTCAAGATGAGGAGATTACCATTTGACCACTCCCTTCTAATGCCCCTTTGACCCCCTCTCTCTCTGCTCCCTCCTCTCTCCAAATGCCCTCTTGCCCCCTCCCTTTCCCCTCGCCTCCCCTGGACACCCTTTTGCCCCCCTCTCTCCACCCTCCCCCATTTCTCTGTGGATGCCCTGTTGCCTCTCAGTCTCTCCCCCCGAATGCCCCACTACTCTCTCTCTGTCTCTCTCTCTCTCTGTCTCTCTATCTCTCTCTCTCTGTCTCTCTCCAAATGCCTTCCTTCCACTCTCCCTCTCGCTCCGAATGCCTTCCTCTCTCTGTCTCTCTGTCTCTCTCCAAATGCCCTCCTCTCTCGCTCTCTCTCTCCAAATGCCCTCCTCTCTCCCTCTCTCTTTCCAAATGCCTTCCTCTCTCTCTCTCTCTCTCTCCAAATGCCCTCCTCTCTCTGTCTAGCTCCAAATGCCTTCCTCTCTCTGTCTCTCTCTCTCTCTCTTTTCAAATGCCTTCCTCTCTCCCTCTCTCTCTCTCCAAATGCCCTCCTCTCTCTCTGTCTCTCTCTCTGAATGCCCTCCTCTCTCCCTCCCTCTCTCTCCGAATGCCCTCTTTCACCCCATCTCTCTCTCTCCCTCTCTCTGCAAATGCCCTCTTTCTCTCTCTCTCGCTCTCTCTGAATGGGCCTCCACCTGTTCGTGTGTAACAGGCTCGAGAGGGGCTGAATGGCCTCCTCCTGTTCCTGTGTAACAGGCTCGAGAGGGGCTGAATGGGCCTCCTCCTGTTCCTGTGTAACAGGCTCAGGAGAGGGGCTGAACGGCTTCTGATTCCTAATACATTGGCCGTTCCTTCACTGTCACTGGGGTCAAAATCCTGGAACTCCCTCCCTAACAGCGCCGTGGGTGTACCTACACCACACGGGGACAAAATCCTGGAACTCCCTCCCTAACAGCGCCGTGGGTGTACCTACACCACACGGGGACAAAATCCTGGAACGCCCTCCCTAACAGCGCCGTGGGTGTACCTACACCACACGGGGACAAAATCCTGGAACTCCCTCCCTAACAGCGCCGTGGGTGTACCTACACCGCACGGGGACTGCAGCGGCTCAAGAAGGCGGCTCACCCACCACCTTCTCGAGGGGGGGGCAACTAGGGACGGGTGATAGATGCTGGGCCCGGCCAACAAGGCCCACATCCCCGTGAACGGACAAGCAAGAGGCCAAATCGCGTCTCGTGGCGCGGAACCGTTGGCATAACAATGGCCCCGAACGCTACTGCGACCGGCACTCGTTGGACGAACACCCGCAGGCCCCCCGGCGTTGAGAATTCCGGGCATCCGCCACCCTGGGAGGAAGGTCACTTCCCCCTCCCTCCCGTGAGAATTTCGCGAGCGCCAATGGGTCAGCGGTTGGCCAAGGCTGAGAGAACTCTCCCCGAAACGTCCGTCGACGGCCGTGAAACCATTGCCGATTGTCGTAAGAACCCATCCGGTTCGCTAACGCCCCCTTTAAGGAAGGAAATCTGCCGTCCTTACCCGGTCTGGCCTACACGTGACTCCAGGCTCACAGCCACGCGGTTGACTCTTAAATGCCCCCTGAACAAGGGCAATAAATGCTGGCCTAGCCAGCGACACTCACAACCCCATGACTGAATAAAAAAAAAATTGGTATGCTTGTGATGCAGCTCTGAGTTAAGGAATAAGACCACTGAGCCTCAAGAGGTTTTTTTTTATATAAAACTAAATTAACCATTTATAAATTTATTAATTAAACACATACACATGTCTACAAATTACTACCATAAAACTAAATTAACCATTTATTAATTAAACACATACACATGTCTACAAATTACTACCATAAAACTAAATTAACCATTTATTAATTAAACACATATACATGTCTACAAATTACTACCATAAAACTAAATTAACCATTTATTAATTTATTAATTAAACACATACACATGTCTACAAATTACTACCATAAAACTAAATTAACCATTTATTAATTAAACACATATACATGTCTACAAATTACTACCATAAAACTAAATTAACCATTTATTAATTAAACACATATACATGTCTACAAATTACTACCATAAAACTAAATTAACCATTTATTAATTAAACACATACACATGTCTACAAATTACTACCATAAAACTAAATTAACCATTTATTAATTAAACACATATACATGTCTACAAATTACTACCATAAAACTAAATTAACCATTTATTAATTTATTAAACACATACATATGTCTACAAATTACTACCATAAAACTAAATTAACCGTTTATTAATTAAACACATATACATGTCTACAAATTACTACCATAAAACTAAATTAACCATTTATTAATTAAACACATATACATGTCTACAAATTACTACCATAAAACTAAATTAACCATTTATTAATTTATTAAACACTTACATATGTCTACAAATTACTACCATAAAACTAAATTAACCGTTTATTAATTAAACACATATACATGTCTACAAATTACTACCATAAAACTAAATTAACCATTTATTAATTAAACACATACACATGTCTACAAATTACTACCATAAAACTAAATTAACCATTTATTAATTAAACACATATACATGTCTACAAATTACTACCATAAAACTAAATTAACCATTTATTAATTAAACACATACACATGTCTACAAATTACTACCATAAAACTAAATTAACCATTTATTAATTAAACACATATACATGTCTACAAATTACTACCATAAAACTAAATTAACCATTTATTAATTTATTAAACACATACATATGTCTACAAATTACTACCATAAAACTAAATTAACCGTTTATTAATTAAACACATATACATGTCTACAAATTACTACCATAAAACTAAATTAACCATTTATTAATTTATTAAACACATACATATGTCTACAAATTACTACCATAAAACTAAATTAACCGTTTATTAATTAAACACATATACATGTCTACAAATTACTACCATAAAACTAAATTAACCATTTATTAATTTATTAAACACATACATATGTCTACAAATTACTACCAGAAAACTAAATTAACCATTTATGAATTAACCACATACACATGTCTACAAATTACTACCAGAAAACTAAATTAACCATTTATTAATTTATTAATTAAACACATACGCAGGTCTACAAATTACTACCATAACTTTTAAGTTATTCCCCAAATGAATCACTCACCGGTAAAGCTTCACAAAGCCAACAGTAACCCATAGATGCTAAGTAGACACCAGGCAAAGCACATTTGACCTTACGAATGCAAAATTTTCCATATCACAGAATCACAGAGTGCAGAAGAGGCCCTTCGGCCCATCGAGTCTGCACTGACACTGTGAGAAACACCTGACCTACCTACCTAATCCCATTGACCAGCACTTGGCCCCCATAGCCTTGAATGTTATGAGGTGCCAAGTGCTCATCCAGGTACTTTTTAAAGGATGTGAGGCTAACCCACCTCCACCAACCCTCCCAGGCAGCGCATTCCAGACCCTCACCACCCTCTGGGTAAAAAAGATTTCCCTCACATCCCCCCACTAAACCTCCTGCCCCTCTCACCTTGAACTTATGTCCCCCTCGTGACTGACCCTTCAACTAAGGGGAACAGCTTCTCCCTATCCACCCTGTCCATGCCCCTCATAATCTTGTCCACCTCCATCAGGGTCACCCCTCAGTCTTCTCTGCTCCAACGAAAACAACCCAAGCCTATCCAACCTCTCTTCATCACTTAAACGTTTCATCCCGGGCCACATCCTGGTGAATCTCCTCTGCACCCTCTCCAGTGCCATCACACCCTTCCTATAGTGTGGCGACCAGAACTGCACTCAGTACTCCAGCTGTGGCCTCACCGAGGTTGTACACAACTCCCAACACGACCTCCCTCCTTTTGTAACCTATGCCTCGATCAATAAAGGCAAGTGTCCCCTGTGCATTTTTCACCACCCCCACTAACATGCCCCCTCCGCCTTCAGAGATCTACACGCCAAGGTCCCTTTGTTCCTCAGGACTTCCTAGTGTCCAGGCCGTTCGTTGAATACTTCCTGGCCAGGTGTTTTTGAATTTTGCCCACTCTCGACAAGAACCCTCGCATTCCGCCAATGTTGCTGGTAACATAGACGCATTGTTTGTACCTACACCACACGGGACAAAAATCCTGGAACTCCCTCCCTAACAGCGCCGTGGGTGTACCTACACCACACGGGACAAAAATCCTGGAACTCCCTCCCTAACAGCGCCGTGGGTGTACCTACACCACACGGGACAAAATCCTGGAACTCCCTCCCTAACAGCGCCGTGGGTGTACCTACACCACACACGGGACAAAATCCTGGAACTCCCTCCTTAACAGCGCCGTGGGTGTACCTACACCACACACGGGACAAAATCCTGGAACACCCTCCCTAACAGCGCCGTGGGTGTACCTACACCACACGGGACAAAATCCTGGAACTCCCTCCCTAACAGCGCAGTGGGTGTACCTACACCACACACGGGACAAAATCCTGGAACTCCCTCCCTAACAGCGCCGTGGGTGTACCTACACCACACGGGGACAAAATCCTGGAACTCCCTCCCTAACAGTGCCGTGGGTGTACCTACACCACACGGGGACAAAATCCTGGAACTCCCTCCCTAACAGCGCCGTGGGTGTACCTACACCACACGGGGACAAAATCCTGGAACTCCCTCCCTAACAGCGCCGTGGGTGTACCTACACCACACACGGGACAAAATCCTGGAACTCCCTCCCTAACAGCGCCGTGGGTGTACCTACACCACACGGGGACAAAATTCTGTTTGTTATTTATACGCTATACATATATATATATATATTTCACCGGACTAGAACTGCATTAGACGGTGACCGAATATCGTTTTGAGTAGTAAATTGCATCGTATTACAGGTCAGTTGCATGGCGCTACCAAATTAATAGAATTCTGACATCTGAGTGAGTGTGAATATTGGCTGTTTGGGGGTGTCTGGAGGTTGTCCGCTACGAGGAGAGGTTGGGAGAAACTCGGGTTGTTCTCACTAGAGCGACGGAGACTGAGGAGGCTCTGAGGAGACACGGACTCTCTGGACCCGATAGGAGTTTACAAAATGATGAGTGGACGGAGTCGATAGTCAGGAGCGTTTTTTTGCCCCCGGAGTCAATGACTAGGGGTGGGGGGTGGGGGGGGGACATAGATTTAAAGGCGAGAGGAGAAAACTATAGAGCGGAGAGGTTTTATTTTTGTACGCAGAGGGTAGTGAGTGTCTGGAATTCGCTGCCAGAGGAGGAGGAGGAGGTGGTGGAAGCAGCAGGTACGATCGTGGTGTTGGAGAGGCAGCTTGGCCGACGGACCCCGGGAGTGCAAGATGTCGTCGTTGACGGGCGATAGGATCGGCGCCGGCTTGGAGGTCTTACCACTGTAGGGAGGGCGCGATTGCACCGGAGAGGGTGCGGAGGAGGTCAGACTAGGCCGGAGCGTTTCAGCTACGAGGAGAGGCCGGATAGGTTGTCTTCCTGGGAGCGGAGAAGGCTGAGAAGTGGTGGGGGGAGGTTGGGGTGGGGTGGAGACCTGATAGAGGTCTACAAAATTATGAGGGGGCGTAGAGAGGAAGGGACCTTATCCCCTTTAGCGGAGGGGTCAACATCCAAGGGGGGGGGCGTCGATTTAAGGGAAAGGGGGCGGTATTTAAGAGGGGCACTTGGAATAAAACCCCTTCCGTGGCGCCGATTTTATTCGTGATAGAAAACACACGGGCTCGGGCGCTGCTCGATAGGCATCGGTTTGCAACCCCGCTTCTCGAGTGGTCTATTCCAAAAAAAAATGCAAGTAAGACCACAAGACCATAGGAGCAGAAATTGGGCCAATCGGCCCGTCGAGTCTGCTCCGCCATTCAATCACAGCCGACAAGTTTCTCAACCCCTGTTCTCCCCATAACCTTTGATTCCCCCCCCCTAACCAACCGAGAACCCTACCTATATCTCGGTCTTGAATACACTCAATGACCTGGCCTCCACAGCGCTTCTGTGCTTCAATGGGTTCCATAGACTCTCTGGCTAAAGAAGTTTAGAACCCTAGAACACTACAGCACCGAAAACAGGCCATTCGGCCCTCCTAGTCTGTGCCGAAATATTATTCCGCTAGTCCCACTGACCTGCACCCAGTCCATAACCTCTCCAGACCTCTCCCATCCATGTATCTATCCAATTTGTTCTTAAAACCTAAGAGTGATCCCGCATTGACCACGTCCGATGCTAGCTCGTTCCACACTCTCACCTCTCTCTGAGTGAAGAAGTTCCCCCTAAACCTTTCCCCTTTCACCCTAAAGCCATGTCCTCTTGTGTTTATCTCTCCTAATCTAAGTGGAAAGAGCCTACTCACATTTACTCTGTCTGTACCCCCCTCATAATATTGTAAACTTCTATCAAATCTCCCCTCGTTCTTCTACGCTCCAAGGAATAAAGTCCCGACCTGTTTAATCTTTCCCTGTAACTCAACTCCTTAAGACCCCGGCAACAAGTTTCTCCTCATCTCTGTCCTAAAAAGGTCTTCCCTTTACTCTGAGGCTGTGCCCCTCGGGTCCTAGTCTCCCCTGCTCATGGAAACATCTTCCCCCATGTCCTATCTCTCCGTAGCCATCTCTCTTACACCTCAAAACTAGTACCCCACCCAAGCACCCAGGCCTAGCTGGCTTTAATCCAATTGGGACACACATACAGACTCAACCTCTATCTTGAAAGAAAAGTATTGGCCAACAATATTGACGCACATTAATAGCTCCATGACTCTGAAGCAAAACGCCCTTATTTTTAATGTTCAATCCCCCATTCTAGTGTTTCCCATGAGCCTCCTTAATGACTTGATCCTCTCGAGGGGCAGGGCTAGCCCCAGCGGGCCGAATGGCCTGATTCCGTCCCTACTTCGCGTGCCCTTGGCGCCCGAGAAGGGGCACGAAGGGAGGCATTTCGGATGGCCTCAACGGAGGGACGGACCTCGACCGCCTCTCCCTCCCTCCCTCCGGACCTTCCTTGCGAAGGGATATTCCACAAGGGGGGGAATCATGCTTTCGCTCCCCTCTCCCCACCCCCCAGCCCCGAGGGGCAGCGGGCGGAGGGCAGGGCAAGACTGCGGGCGTGTAGAGGGTGGGGGGGGTGGAGGAGCTGAGGGGGAGGAGGGCCTTGTCTCCGCCCGCCCGCTAAGCCACGTTTCTGGAAAGTTCCGGCCCAATGGGCGTCGACGGTCCGCTTGGGGGGGTATGGGGCACACCAGCTCCATGTACACCCAGTTCCAGAGCACGTCGATCCTGGCAACTAGGTTCTTGGAGGCAGCCTCGCCCCGGATGCTCACTGCTCCTAGCAATCCGGCAGGTAACTCTTCGCTTAGTCACGTTACTTTTCCCACCTGACCTGTTCTGGTCCTTTCGCTTTGTCTCTTCAAGTCCCCCTTGGAGCCTCCTTGCCTCCTCTCCCCGCAACTCACATCCCCACCAACCTCCAACGAGGTTGACGTTCAGTGGCATTCCCATCGCTGAATAACTCCCCCCACATTATCGACATCCTGGGGGTTACCATTGACCAGAAACCAAACTGGACCAACCATTAGAGAGAATCCAACCATCGCTCCCTTGACGTTCAATGGCATTACCATCGCTGAATCCCCGACTATCAACATCCTGGGGGTTACCATTGACCAGAAACTGAACTGGACCAACCATTAGAGTCAATCCAACCATCGCCCCCTTGACGTTCGATGGCATCACCATCACTGAATCCTCCACTATCAACATCCTGGGGGTTATTATTGACCAGAAACTAAACTGGACCAACCATTAGAGAGAATCCAACCATCGCCCCCTTGACGTTCGATGGCATCACCATCACTGATTCCCCCACTATCAACATCCTGGGGGTTACCATTGACCAGAAACTGAACTGGGACCAGCCAGATAAATACTGTGGCTACAAGAGCAAGTCAGAGGTTGGGAATCCTGCGGAGAGTCACTCACCTCCTGACTCCCTCCCAAAGCCTGTCCACCATCTACAAGGCACAAGTCAGGAGGGTGATGGGACACTCCCCACTTGCCTGGATGAGTTGCAGCTCCCACAAAACACTTGAGAAGCTGGACACCGTCCAGGACAAAGCAGCCCCCGCTCGATCGGCACCCCATCCGCAAACATTCACTCCCTCCACCACCGACGCACAGTGGCAGCAGTGTGTGTACCATCTACAAGATGCACTGCAGCAACTCACCGAGGCTCCTACGACAGCGCCACCCAAACCCACGACCCACTCCCATCTAGAAGTACGAGGGCAGCAGACACATGGGGAACACCCACCACCTGGAAGTTCCCCTCCCAGCCACTCACCGTCCCGACTTGGAAATATATCGGCCGTTCCTTCACTGTCGCTGGGGTCAAAATCCTGGAACTCCCTCCCTAACAGCACCATGGGTGTACCTACACCACACGGGACAAAATCCTGGAACTCCCTCCCTTACAGTGCCGTGGGTGTACCTACACCACACGGGACAAAATACTGGAACTCCCTCCCTAACAGCGCCGTGGGTGTACCTACACCACAAGGGACAAAATACTGGAAATCCCTCCCTAACATCACCGTGGGTGTACCTACACCACATGGGACAATATCCTGGAACTCCCTCCCTAACAGCGCCGTGGGTGTACCTACACCACACGGACACAATCCTGGAACTCCCTCCCTAACAGCGCCATGGGTGTACCTACACCACACGGGACAAATTCCAGGAACTCCCTCCCTAACAGCGCCGTGGGTGTACCTACACCTGCACATGGACAAAATCCTGGAACTCCCTCCCTAACAGCGCCGTGGGTGTACCTACACCACATGGGGACAAAATCCTGGAACTCCCTCCCTAACAGCGCCGTGGGTGTACCTACATCACACGGGGACAAAATCCTGGAACTCCCTCCCTAACAGCGCCGTGGGTGTACCTACACCACACGGACACAATCCTGGAACTCCCTCCCTAACAGCGCCGTGGGTGTACCTACATCACACGGGGACAAAATCCTGGAACTCCCTCCCTAACAGCGCCGTGGGTGTACCTACACCACACGGGACAAAGAGGTGAATTCAAGAGGACGTAGATGTGTTGGTGGAGTGGTGCAAGTGAGGGGAAGTTGAACTTCAATGCACAGAGGTGTGATGTGGTTCACGTTGGTTGGATAGAACAGGGAGCGACAGCATGAAATAAAGGGAGAGACTCTACAAAGGAGGGGCAGGGAGAGAGGTGCCTCGGCGTATACGTACAGAGGTTTTTGAAGATGGCAGGGCATGCTGAGAGAGCAGTTAACATAGAACATCGTATCCTGGGCTTTATTAACAGAGGCATTGAGTTGAAGTGTAAGCTGGACTTGAATAAGGCAGATGTTGGTGCTCATCTGGACTATCGCGTCCAGTTCTGGGCGCCACACTCGGGAGAGGGGCGCGCGAGAGCGTTGGAGGGAGCGCGGAGGAGGTGTAAGGTTGAAGGACGGGTCGGAGAGGTTGCGAGGCTGGGGAGTACCGCCAAGGGGTACCTCGACACTCCCGACGCCCAGACGGTCGACAGTCTTACACACGGTGGTGACTAACCATGAACATGTTTTGGGAATGCTGCTTTGGAAGGGGGTGTGATTGCCCTTTAAAAGAAAGGGGGATGTTGTGACTTGCCTTTAAGGGAGAGCAGCATGACATCCCTAGAAGGGAAGTGCGTCATGTCATCGGGTCTTAGTTTCACTTTGGCTTCAAGCGGAGCGCACACGCACAGCTCTGTGCCAATGTCGAATGGCGCGTGGGTGCCCAGTTGTGATACATGAACCCACAATGCGTTTAACAAATCCCTTATGACCTATTGGAGCCTTGTCTATGGTACGATATAAAAGCCCAAGGTATTATATCATTATAACAACATGATAATATCTGTACACTGACTGGTGTCTCTCAGTCCCCTCTCTCTCTCTCAGGGAGATATCTGTACACTGACTGGTGTCTCTCAGTCCCCTCTCTCTCTCAGGGAGATATCTGTACACTGACTGGTGTCTCTCAGTCCCCTCTCTCTCTCTCAGGGAGATATCTGTACACTGACTGGTGTCTCTCAGTCCCCTCTCTCTCTCTGGGAGATATCTGTTCACTGACTGGTGTCTCTCCGTCCCCTCTCTCTCTCTCAGGGAGATATCTGTACACTGACTGGTGTCTCTCAGTCCCTTCTCTCTCAGGGAGATATCTGTACACTGACTGGTGTCTCTCAGTCCCCTCTCTCTCTCTCAGGGAGATATCTGTACACTGACTGGTGTCTCTCAGTCCCC
>NW_027597070.1:80000-106374 GCF_964194155.1 Cetorhinus maximus
TCATCCTTCTAGATGGGAGCGGGTCGTGGGTTTGGGCGGCGCTGTCGAAGGAGCCTTGGCGAGTTGCTGCAGTGCATCTTGTAGATGGTACACACGCTGCTGCCACTGTGCGTCAGTGGTGGAGGGAGTGAATGTTTGTGGATGGGGTGCCGATCGAGCAGGGGCTGCTTTGTCCTAGACGGTGTCGAGCTTCTCGAGTGTTGTTGGAGCTGCAGCTCATCCAGGCAAGTGGGGAGTGTCCCATCACACTCCTGACTTGTGCCTTGTAGATGGTGAACAGGCTTTGGGGGAGTCAGGAGGTGAGTTACTCTCCGTAGGATTCCCAGCCTCTGACCTGCTCTTGTAGCCACAGTATTTATCTGGCTGGTCCCAGTTCAGTTTCTGGTCAATGGTAACCCCCAGGATGTTGATAGTGGGGGATTCAGTGATGGTGATGCCATTGAACGTCAAGAGGCGATGGTTAGATTCTCTCTAATGGTTGGTCCAGTTCAGTTTCTGGTCAATGGTAACCCCCAGGATGTTGATAGTGGGGGATTCAGTGATGGTAATGCCATTGAACGTCAAGGGGGCGATGGTTGGATTCTCTCTTGTTGGAGATGGTCATTGCCTGGCACTTGTGTGGCGTGAATGTTACTCGCCACTTGTCAGCCCTGAGCCTGGATAGTGTCCAGGTCTTGCTGCATTTTGGACACGGGGCTGCTTCAGTATCTGAGGAGTCGCGAATGGTGCTGAACATTGTGCAACCATCAGCGAACATCCCCACTCCTGACCTTACGATGGAAGGAAGGTCATTGAGGAAGCAGCTGAAGATGGTTGGGCCGAGGACACTACCCTGAGGAACTCCTGCAGTGATGTCCTGGGACTGAGATGACTGACCCCCAACAACCACAACCATCTTCCTTTGTGCTGGGTATGACTCCGACCAGCGGGAGAGTTTTCCCCCTGATTCCCATTGACTCCATTTTTGCCAGGGCTCCTTGATGCCACACCCGGTCAAATACTGCCTCGATGTCAAGGGCAGTCACTCTCACCCTCACCTCGGGAGTTCAGCTCTTTTGTCCATGTTTGAACCAAGGCTGTAATGAGGTTGGGAGCTGAGTGACCCTGGCAGAACCCAAACTGGGCACCAGTGAGCAGGTTATTGCTAAGCAAGTGCCGCTTGATAGCACTGTTGATGACCCCTTCCATCACTTTACTGATGATGGAGAGGAGATTGATGGGGAGGTAATTGGCCGGGTTGGATTTGTTCTGCTTTTCGTGTACAGGGCATACCTGGGCAATTTTCCACATAGCCGGGTAGATGCCAGTGTTGTAGCTGTACTGGAACAGCTTGGCTAGGGGCGCGGCAAGTTCTGGAGCACAAGTCTTCAGTACTATTGCCGGAATATTGTCAGGGCCCACAGCCTTTGCAGTATCCAGTGCCTTCAGCCGTTTCTTGATATCATGTGAAGTGAATCGAATTGGCTGAAGACTGGCATCTGTGATACTGGGGACCTCCGGAGGAGGCCGAGATGGATCATCCACTTGGCACTTCTGGCTGAAGATTGTAGCAAATGCTTCAGCCTTATCTCTTGCACTGATGTGCTGGGCTCCTCCATCATCGAGGATGGGGATATTTGTGGAGCCTCCTCCTCCAGTGAGTTGTTTAATTGTCCACCACCATTCACGGCTGGATGTGGTAGGACTGCAGAGCTTAGATCTGATCCGTTGATTGTGGGATTGCTTAGCCCTGTCTATCACTTGCCGCTTATGCTGTCTGGCACGCAAGTAGTCCTGTGTTATAGCTTCACTAGGTTGACACCTCATTTGCCTGGTGCTGCTCCCGGCATGTCCTCCTGCACTCTTCATTGAACCAGGGTTGATCCCCTGGCTTGATGGTAATGGTAGAGTGGGGGATATGCTGGGCCATGAGGTTACAGATTGTGTTCGAGTGCAATTCTGCTGCTGCTGATGGCCCACAGCGCCTCATGGATGCCCAGTCTCGAGTTGCTAGATCTGTTTGAAATCTATCCCCTTTAGCACGGTGGTAGTGCCACACAACACGATGGAGGGTATCCTGAATGTGAAGGTGGGGCTTTGTCTCCACAATGACTGTGCGGTGGTCACTCCTGCCCATACTGTCATGGACAGATGCATCTGAGGCAGGCAGGTTGGTGAGGATGAGGTCAAGTATGTTTTTACCCTCTTGTTGGTTCCCTCACCAGCTGCTGCAGACCCAGCCTAGCAGCTATGTCCTTTAGGACTCAGCCAGCTCGGTCAGTAGTGGTGCTACCGAGACACTCTTGGTGATGGGCATTGAAGTCCCCCCACCCAGAGTACATTCTGCACCCTTGCCACCCTCAGTGCTTCCTCCAAGTGGCATTCAACATGGAGGAGGCACCGATCCATCAGCTGAGGGAGGGAGGGAGGTGGTAACAAGCGGGAGGTCTCCTTGCCCACGTTTGACCTGATGCCCATGAGACTTCACGGGGGTCTGGAGTCGATGTCGATAACTCCCAGGGCAACTCCCTCCCGACTGTATACCACTGTGCCGCCACCTCTGCTGGGCCTGTCCTGCTGGGCGGGACAGGACATACCAGGGATGGTGATGGTGATCCCTGGGACACTGGCTATAAGGTATGAGGGACAGGACATACCCAGGGGTGGTGATGGTGATTCCTGGGACACTGGTCATAAGGTATGAGGGACAGGACATACCCAGGGGTGGTGATGGTGATCCCTGGGACACTGGTCATAAGGTATGAGGGACAGGACATACCCAGGAGTGGTGATGGTGATCCCTGGGACACTGGCTATTAGGTATGAGGGACAGGACATACTTAGGGGTGGTGATGGTGATCCCTGGGACACTGGCTATAAGGTATGGTTCCGTGAGGATGACTATGTCGGGCTGTTGCTTGACTAGTCGGTGAGACGGCTCACCCAATTTTTGGCACTAGCCCCCAGATGTTAGTCAGGGAGGGCTTTGCAGGGTTGACAGGGCTGAGTTTGCCCTCGTTGTTTCCAGTGCCTAGGTCGACGCCGGGTGGTCCATCCGGTTTCATTCCTTTTGTTTTTGGTGACTTTGTAGCGGTTCGATACAATGGGGTGGTCTTGCTAGATCATCTCAGGGGGGCAGTTAAGAGTCAACCACACGTTGCTGTGTGGGGTCTGGAGTCACGTGTAGGCCAGAAGCGGGTAAGGACGGCAGATTTCCTTCCCTGAAGGGGCATTAGTGAACCAGATGGGGTTTTTAACCACAACCGGCAATGGGTTCACGGTCACTTTGACCAAGACTAGTTTTTCAGTTAACGGATTTTATATCCAACAGCGGCCGGGGCGGGATTCGAATTCGGGTCCCCCCCCCACCCCCAAGAGCATTGGCCTGGGCCTCTGGGTCACTAGCCCGGGGACGTTACCCCTGACGCCAATCTGATTGTTGGCACGGAGGGTGCAGCGAGGCACCGGGAAGGCAAATAGAGTGTGGTCGTCTACGGCCAGGGGGAAATGGAGCGTAAAAGCCGGGATGGTTTGCGACGGTTGGCGTTTCTGCAGCCAGAGTACTACGCAGAGTTTCGGTCTCCTCCCTTAAGGAGGGATGCATGTGCGTTGGAAGCCATTCAGAGAGGGCTCCCTTGGCCGATTCCTGGGACGAAGGGGGTGTTTGTCTTATGAGGAGAGGTTGAGCAGGTTGGGCCCCTACCCATCGGAGTTTAGAAGAATGAGAGGCCATCTTGTTGAAACACGTAAGATTCTGAGGGGGGGTGGTATTGACGGGGTGGATGCTGAGAGGATGTTTCTCCCCCTCGTGGTGGGGGGGGATCTAGAACGAGGGGTGGGGGAGGGCACAGTTTCAGAATAAGGGGCCTCCCATTGAAGACGGAGGTGAGGAGGAATTTCTCCTCTCGGAGGGTGGTCAGTCTGAGGAATTCTCTCCCCCCCCAGAGAGCAGCGGAGGCCGGGTCTTTGATTCAGATTGATTCACGGGGATGTGGGCCTCGCTGGCCGGGCCCAGCATTTATTACCCAGCCCTAATTGCCCCCCTTGAGAAGGTGGGGGTGAGCCGCCTTCTTGAGCCGCTGCAGTCCCCGTGTGGTGTAGGTACACCCACGGCACTGTTAGGGAGGGAGTTCCAGGATTTTGTCCCGTGTGGTGTAGGTACACCCACGGCGCTGTTAGGGAGGGAGTTCCAGGATTTTGTCCGTGTGGTGTAGGTACACCCACGGCGCTGTTAGGGAAGGAGTTCCAGGATTTTGTCCGTGTGGTGTAGGTACACCCACGGCGCTGTTAGGGAGGGAGTTCCAGGATTTTGTCTGTGTGGTGTAGGTACACCCACAGCGCTGTTAGGGAGGGAGTTCCAGGATTTTGTCCGTGTGGTGTAGGTACACCCACGGCGCTGTTAGGGAGGGAGTTCCAGGATTTTGTCCCGTGTGGTGTAGGTACACCCACGGCGCTGTTAGGGAGGGAGTTCCAGGATTTTGTCCCGTGTGGTGTAGGTACACCCACGGTGCTGTTAGGGAGGGAGTTCCAGCATTTTGACCCAGCGACAGTGAAGGAACGGCCGATATATTCCCAAGTCGGGATGGTGAGTGGCTCGGAGGGGAACTTCCAGGCGGTGGGTGTTCCCCATGTGTCTGCTGCCCTCATCCTTCTAGATGGGAGCGGGTCGTGGGTTTGGGAGGCGCTGTCGAAGGAGCCTTGGTGAGTTGCTGCAGTGCATCTTGTAGATGGTACATACACTGCTGCCACTGTGCGTCGGTGGTAGAGGGAGTGAATGTTTGTGGGTGGGGTGCCGATCGAGCGGGGGCTGCTTTGTCCTGGATGGTGTCGAGCTTCTCGAGTGTTGTGGGAGCTGCAACTCATCCAGGCAAGTGGGGAGTGTCCCATCACACTCCTGACTTGTGCCTTGTAGATGGTGGACAGGCTTTGGGGGGAGTCAGGAGGTGAGTGACTCTCCGCAGGATTCCCAGCCTCTGACCTGCTCTTGTAGCCGCTGTATTTATATGGCTGGTCCCAGTTCAGTTTCTGGTCAATGGCAACCCCCAGGATGTTGATAGTGGGGGATTCAGTGATGGTGATGCCATTGAACGTCAAGAGGCGATGGTTGGATTACCTCTAATGGTTAGTCCAATTCAGTCTCTGGTCAATAGTAACCCCCAGGATGTTGATAGTGGGGGATTCAGTGATGGTAATGCCATTGAACGTCAAGAGGCGATGGTTGGATTGTCTCTTGTTGGAGATGGTCATTGCCTGGCACTTGTGTGGCGCGAATGTTACTCGCCACTTGTCAGCACAAGTCTGGATATATGTCCAGGTCTTGCTGCATTTGGACAGGTACCAGGACTGGGTCAGTGAACATATTGAAGGAGGAGGTAGGTGGGTTTCAGGACGAGCGAGGGAGGGGAAGGTTATTGCGGGTTCGAGCGGAAAGCTTGGCTGAGCTTCAAATCAGATCAGAAACGAGCTTGTCGAAAGGGGGCAGCAGGCTCGAGGGGCCGAGTGGCCTTCTCATGTTTCGGAGAGGGGAGGAGGAGGTGGCAGGGTGAGGGGGGAACGCTGAGCGGCGACGAAGGAGGGGAGGCGGGGGGAGGGACCGGAGTCCGGAGGCTTGGTAGGGAGGGGGGCAAAACGTTTCAGCGGCGTTGGTCTCATGACTCTGTTGACCACCCACTCCGTGCACTTTCACAGGCGGTCCGCTCGCCCGGCCCACGGGTCCATGGGTGGCGTGGAGGTGTGAGGCTCCCTCAGCGAAGGAGGAACGGCAGCTGTGCGGACAGAGCAGCACCCCCGCGGCCGATGTTCAAAACAATCCACGCGCAGGAGGATGGACCAGTGCAGATGGAGAGTGTGAAGAGGAAGCGGAAGGAGACGGTGAGTCCAGACCCACTCCCAAACCACAGCGTCCACCCCCTCCATCAAACACTCCCAGGACAGGTAACGCACGGGGTAAGATACAGAGTAAAACTCCCTCTACACAGTCCCCATCAAACACTCCCAGGACAGGTACAGCACGGGGTTAGGTACAGAGTAAAGCTCCCTCTACACTGTCCCCATCAAACACTCCCAGGACAGGTACAGCACGGGGTTAGATACAGAGTAAAGCTCCCTCTACACTGTCCCCATCAAACACTCCCAGGACAGGTACAGCACGGGGTTAGATACAGAGTAAAACTCCCTCTACACCGTCCCCATCAAACTCTCCCAGGACAGGTACAGCACGGGGTTAGATACAGAGTAAAGCTCCCTCTACACCGTCCCCCATCAAACACTCCCAGGACAGGTACAGCACGGGGTTAGATACAGAGTAAAGCTCCCTCTAGACTGTCCCCATCAAACACTCCCAGGACAGGTACAGCACGGGGTTAGATACAGAGTAAAGCTCCCTCTACACTGTCCCCATCAAACACTCCCAGGACAGGTACAGCACGGGGTAAGATACAGAGTAAAGCTCCCGCTACACTGTCCCCATCAAACACTCCCAGGACAGGTACAGCACGGGGTTAGATACAGAGTAAAACTCCCTCTACACCGTCCCCATCAAACTCTCCCAGGACAGGTACAGCACAGGGTTAGATACAGAGTAAATCTCCCTCTACACCGTACCCCATCAAACACTCCCAGGACAGGTACAGCACGGGGTTAGATACAGAGTAAAGCTCCCTCTACACTGTCTCCATCAAACACTCCCAGGACAGGTACAGCACGGGGTTAGATACAGAGTAAAGCTCCCTCCACACTGTCCCCAACAATCACTCCCAGGACACGAGCAGCATAGGGAAAGATACAGAGTAAATCTCCTTTTCGACCGTCCCCATCAAACACTCCCAGGACAGGTCCAGCACGGGGTTAGATACAGAGTAAAGCTCCCTCTACACCGTCCCCATCAAACACTCCCAGGACACGAACAGCATGGGGTTAGATACAGAGTAAATCTCCCTCTACACTGTCCCCAACAAACACTCCCAGGACAGGTAAGGCACGGGGTTAGATAGACAGTAAAGCTCCCTCTACAGTGTCCCCATCAAACGCACCCTGGACAGGTCCAGCACGGGGTTAGATACAGAGTATATCACCTTCTCCACCGTCCCCATCAAACACTCCCATGACAGGTAGAGTATGGGGTTATATACAGAATAAAGCACCTTCCACACTGTCCCCATCAAACATTCCCAGGACAGGTACAGCACAGGGTTCGATACAGTGTAAAGCTCCCACTACACTGTCCCCATCAAAAACTCCCAGGACAAGTACAGCACGGGGTTAGATATAGAGTAAAGCACCCTCTACACCATCCCCATCTAACACGCCCAGGACAGGTACAGCACGGGGTTAGATACAGAGTAAAGCTCCCTCTACACTGTCCCCATCAAACACTCCCAGGACAGGAACAGCACGGGGTTAGATACAGAGTAAAGCTCCCTCTACATTGTCCCCATCAAACACTCCCAGGACAGGTACAGCATGGGGTTATATACAAAGTAAAGCTCCCTCAACACTGTCCCCATCAAACACTCCCAGGACAGGTACAGCACGGGGTTAGATACAGAGTAAATCTCCCTCTATACTGTCCCCATCAAACACTCCCAGGACAGGTACAGCACGGGGTTAGATACAGAGTAAAGCTCCCTCTACATTGTCCCCATCAAACAGTCCCAGGACAGGTACAGCATGGGGTTAGATACAGAGTAAAGCTCCCTCTACACCGTCCCCATCAAACAGTCCCAGGACAGGTACAGCATGGTGTTAGATACAGAGTAAAGCTCCCTCTAAACCATCACCATCAAACACTCCCAGGACAGGTACAGCACGGGTTTAGATATAGAGTAAAGCTCCCTCCGCACCGTCTCGATCAAACACTCCCTGGACAGCTACAGCACGGGGTTAGATACAGAGTAAATCTCCCTCTACACCGTCCCCATCAAACACTCCCAGGACAGGTACAGCACGGGGTTAGATACACAGTAAAGCTCCCTCTAAACCGTCCCGATCAAACGCTCCCTGGACAGGTACAGCAGGGGTTTAGATAAACAGTAAATCTCCCTCTACACTGTCCCCATCAAACACTCCCAGGACACGAACAGCACGGGGTTAGATACAGAGTAAAGCTCCCTCTACACTGTCCCCATCAAACACTCCCAGGACAGGTACAGCACGGGGTTAGATACAGAGTAAAGCTCCCTCTACACTGTCCCCATCAAACACTCCCAGGACAGGTACAGCACGGGGTTAGATACAGAGTAAAGCTCCCTCTACACTGTCCCCATCAAACACTCCCAGGACAGGTACAGCACGGGGTTAGATACAGAGTAAAACTCCCTCTACACCGTCCCCATCAAACTCTCCCAGGACAGGTACAGCACAGGGTTAGATACAGAGTAAATCTCCCTCTACACCGTACCCCATCAAACACTCCCAGGACAGGTACAGCACGGGGTTAGATACAGAGTAAAGCTCCCTCTACACTGTCCCCATCAAACACTCCCAGGACAGGTACAGCATGGGGTAAGATACAGAGTAAAGCTCCCTCTACACTGTCCCCATCAAACACTCCCAGGACAGGTACAGCACGCTGTTAGATACAGAGTAAAACTCCCTCTACACCGTCCCCATCAAACTCTCCCAGGACAGGTACAGCACAGGGTTAGATACAGAGTAAATCTCCCTCTACACCGTACCCCATCAAACACTCCCAGGACAGGTACAGCACGGGGTTAGATACAGAGTAAATCTCCCTCTACACTGTCCCCAACAAACACTCCCAGGACAGGTAAGGCACGGGGTTAGATAGACAGTAAAGCTCCCTCTACAGTGTCCCCATCAAACGCACCCTGGACAGGTCCAGCACGGGGTTAGATACAGAGTATATCACCTTCTCCACCGTCCCCATCAAACACTCCCATGACAGGTAGAGTATGGGGTTATATACAGCATAAAGCACCTTCCACACTGTCCCCATCAAACATTCCCAGGACAGGTACAGCACAGGGTTCGATACAGTGTAAAGCTCCCACTACACTGTCCCCATCAAAAACTCCCAGGACAAGTACAGCACGGGGTTAGATATAGAGTAAAGCACCCTCTACACCATCCCCATCTAACACGCCCAGGACAGGTACAGCACGGGGTTAGATACAGAGTAAATCTCCCTCTACACTGTCCCCATCAAACACTTCCAGGACAGGTACAGCACGGGGTTAGATACAGAGTAAAGCTCCCTCTACATTGTCCCCATCAAACACTCCCAGGACAGGTACAGCATGGGGTTATATACAAAGTAAAGCTCCCTCAACACTGTCCCCATCAAACACTCCCAGGACAGGTACAGCACGGGGTTAGATACAGAGTAAATCTCCCTCTATACTGTCCCCATCAAACACTCCCAGGACAGGTACAGCACGGGGTTAGATACAGAGTAAAGCTCCCTCTACATTGTCCCCATCAAACAGTCCCAGGACAGGTACAGCATGGGGTTAGATACAGAGTAAAGCTCCCTCTAAACCATCACCATCAAACAGTCCCAGGACAGGTACAGCACGGGTTTAGATATAGAGTAAAGCTCCCTCCGCACCGTCTCGATCAAACACTCCCTGGACAGCTACAGCACGGGGTTAGATACAGAGTAAATCTCCCTCTACACTGTCCCCATCAAACACTCCCAGGACAGGTACAGCACGGGGTTAGATACACAGTAAAGCTCCCTCTAAACCGTCCCGATCAAACGCTCCCTGGACAGGTACAGCAGGGGTTTAGATAAACAGTAAATCTCCCTCTACACTGTCCCCATCAAACACGCCCAGGACACGAACAGCACGGTGTTAGGTACAGAGTAAAGCTCCCTCTACACCGTCCCCATCAAACACTCCCAGGACAGGTACAGCATGGGGTTAGATACAGAGAAATGCTCCCTCTACACTGTCCCCATCAAACACTCCCAGGACAGCTACAGCATGTGGTTAGATACAGAGAAAAGCTCCCTCTACACTGTCCCCATCAAACACTCCCATGACAGGTAAACCACTGGTTTAGATATAGAGTAAATCTCCCTCTACACCGTCCCATCAAACATTCCCAGGACTGATAAAGCACGGGGTTAGATATAGAGTAAATCTCCCACTACACTGTACCCATCAAACTTTCCCAGGACAGGTACAGCACGGGGTTATATACATAGTAGAGCACCCTCTACACTGTCCCCGTCAAACACCCACAAGATAGCTACAGCACGGTGTTAGATACAGAGTAAAGCTCCCTCTACACCGTCCCCATCAAACACTCCCAGGACAGGTACAGCACGGGGATAAATACTGAGTGAATCTCCCTCTACACCATCACCATCGAACACTCCCAAGACTGGTACAGCATGGGGTTAGATACAGAGTAAAGCTCCCTCTACAGTGTCCCCATCAAACACTCACAGGACAGGTACAGCACGGGGTTATATACACAGTAGAGCACCCTCTACACTGTCCTCGTCAAACACACACAGGACAGGTACAGCACGGGGTTAGATACAGAGTAAAGCTTCCTCTACACCGACCCCATCAAACACTCCCAGGACAGGTACAGCACGGTGTTAGATACAGACTAAATCTGCCTCTACACTGTCCCCATCAAACACTTCCAGGACAGGTACAGCACGGGGTTAGATACAGAGTAAAGCACCCTCTACACCGTCCCCATCTAATACTCCCAGGACAGGTACACACTGGGTTAGATACAGAATAAATCTCCCTCTACACTGTCCCCATCAAACACTCCCAAGACTGGTACAGCACGGGGTTACATACAGAGTAATGCTCCCTCTACACTGCCCCATCAAACACCCACAGGACAGGTACAGCACGGGGTTAGATACAGAGTAAAGCTCCCTCTACACCGTCCCCATCAAACACTCGCAGGACAGGTACAGCACGGGGTTAGATACAGAGTAAAACTCCCTCTAACCTGTCCACATCAAAAAGTCCCAGGACAGGTACAGCACGGGGTTAGATACAGAGTAAAGCTCCCTCTACACTGTCCCCATCAAACACTCTCAGGACAGGTACAGCAATGGGGTTAGATACAGAGAAAAGCTCCCTCTACACCCTCTCCATGAAACACTCCCAGGACAGGTACATCACGGGGTTAGATATAAAGTAAATCTCCCACTACAATGTAGCCATCAAACATTCCCAGGACAGGGACAGCACGGGGTAACATACAGAGTAAAGCACCCTCTACACCATTGCCATCTAACACGCCCAGGACAGGTACAGCACATGGTTAGATTCAAAGTAAAGATCGCTCTACACTGTCCCCATGAAACACTCCAAGGACAGGTGCAGCACGGGGTTAGATACAGAGTAAAGCTCCCTCTACACTGTCCCGATCAAACACTCCCAGGACAGGTACAGCACGGTTGTAGATACAGAGTAAATCTCCTTCTCCACCGTCCCCATCAAACACTCGCAGGATAGTTACAGCACGGGATTAGATACAGCGTAAAGCTCCCTCTACACCGTCCCCATCAAACTCTCACAGGACAGATACAGCACGGGGTTAGATACAGAGTAAATCTCCCTCTACACTATCCCCAACAAACACTCCCAGGACAGGTACAGCACGGGCTTTGATACAGAGTAAAGCTCCCTCTACACCGTCCCCATCAAACACTCCCAGCACAGGTACAGCATGGGGTTAGATACAGAGTAAAGCTCCCTCTAAACCATCACCATCAAACTCTCCCAGGACAGGTACAGCACGGGTTTAGATATAGAGTAAAGATCCCTCAACACCGTCCCGATCAAACACTACAAGGACAGGTACAGCAGGGTTTCGATACAGAGTAAAACTCCCTCTACACCGTCCCAATCAAACACTCCCTGGACAGCTACAGCACGGGGTTAGATACAGAGTAAATCTCCCCCTACACCATCTCCATCAAACACTCCCTGGACAGGTACAGAATGGGGTTAGATTAGAGTAAAGCCCCCTTGACACTGTCCCCATCAAACACTCCCAGGACAGGTACAGCACGGGGTAAGGTACAGAGAAATTCCCTCTCTGCACCATCCCAATCAAACACTCCAAGGACCAGTACAGCACGGGTTTAGATACAGAGTAAATCCCCCTCTACACTGTCCCCAACAAACACTCCCAGGACAGGTACAACATGGGGTTAGATACAGTGTAAAGCTCGCTCTACACTGACCCATCAAAAACTCCCAGGACAGGTACAGCACGGGTTTAGACATTGATTAAAGCTCCCTCTACACCGTCCCCATCAAACACTCCCAGAACAGCTACAGCACGGGATTAGATACAGAGTAAAGCTCTCTCTACACCGTCCCCATCAAACACTCCCAGGACAGGTACAGCACGGGGTGAGATACAGAGTAAAGCTCCCTCTGCACTGTCCCCATCAAACACACCCAGGACAGGTACAGCACGGGGTGAGATACAGAGTAAAGCTCCCTCTGCACTGTCCCTATCAAACACTCCGAGGACAGGTACAGCACCGGGTTAGGTAAAGAGTAAAGCTCCCTCTAGCCTGTCCCTATAAAACACCCACTGGACAGGTACAGCACGGTGCAAGATACTGAGTAAAACTCCCTCTAAACAGCACATATCAAAAAGTCCCTGGATAGGTACAGCACGCGGTTTGATTCAGAGTAACTCTCCCTCTACACCTTCCCCATCAAACGCTCCCAGGACAGGTACAGCACGGTGTTAGATACAGAGTAAATCTCCTCCACTGTCCCCATCAAACTCTCCCAGGACAGGTACAGCACGGGGTTAGTTACACAGTCAAGCTCCATCTAAACTGTCCACATCAAACACCCCCAGGACAGCTACAGCACGGGGTTAGATACAGAGTAAAGCTCCCTCTACACCGTCTCCATCAAACACTCCCAGGACTGGTACAGCACGGGGATGTATACTGAGTGAATCTCCCTCCACAACGTCACCATCAAACACTCCCAGGACAGGTACAGCACGGGGTTAGATACTGAGTAAAACTCCCTCTAAACTGCCCATATTGAAAAGTCCCTTGTTAGGTACACCACGCGTATAGATTCAGAGTAAAGCTCCTTCTATAGTGTCCCCATCAAACACTCCCAGACCAGGTACAGCACGGGGTTAGATACCGTGTAAAGCTACCAGTACGCTGTGCCCACAAACACTCCCAGGACAGGGACAGCACGGGGTTATATACAGAGTAAAGCTCCCTCTACAACGTGCCCATCAAACACTCCCAGGACAGGTACAGCACGGGGTTAGATACAGAGTAAAGCACCCTCTACATCATCGCCATCTAACATGCCCAGGACAGGTACAGAACGTCGTTAGATTCAAATTAGATAAAGAGTAAAGCTACTTCTACACCGTCCTCATCAAACACTCCCAGGACTGATAAAGCACGGGGTTAGATATAGAGTTAATCTCCCACTACACTGTACCCATCAAACACTGCCAGGACATGTACAGCATGGGGTTATATACATAGTAGAGCTCCCTCTACACTGTCCCCATCAAATAACCACAGGATAGGTACAGCACGGGGTTAGATACAGAGTAAATCTCCCACTACACCATCCCATCAAATTCTCCCAGGACTGATAAAGCACGGGGTTAAATACAGATGAAATCTCCCTCTACACTCTCCCCATCAAACACTCCCAGGACAGGTACAGCACGGAGGGAGATGCAGAGTAAAGCTCCCTCTACACCGTCCCAATCAAACACTCCCAGGACAGGTACAGCACGGGGTTAGATACAGAGTAAAGCCCCTTCTACACCGTCCCCATCAAACACTCCCAGGACAGGTACAGTGCCGGGTTAGACACAGAGTAAAGCTCCCTCTACACAGTCCTCATCAAAAACTCCCAAGACAGGCACAGCATGGGGTTAGATACAGAGTAAAGCCCCCTCTACTCCGTCCCCATCAAACACTCACAGGACAGGTACAGCACGGGGTTAGATAAAGAGTAAAGCTCCCTCTTCACTTTCCCCATCAAGCACTCCCAGGAGAGCAACAGCACGTAGTTAGATACAGAGTAAAGGTCCCTCTACACTGTCCCCATCAAACATTCCCAGGACAGGTACAGCACGGGGTTAGATACAGAGTAAATCTCCCTCAAAACATTCTCCATCAAACACTCCAAGGCAGGTACAGCATGGGGTTAGATACAGAGTAAAACTCCCACTACACCGTCCCCATCAAACATTCCCAGGACAGGTACAGCACGGGGTTAGATACAGAGTAAAGCTCTGTCTACACTGTCCCCATCAAACACTCCCAGGACAGGTACAGCACGGGGTTTGATACAGAGTAAAGGTCCCTCTACACCGTCCCCATCAAACACTCCCAGGACAGGTACAGCACGGGTTTAGATACAGAGTAAAGCTCCTACTACACCATCCTATCAAATACTCCCAGGACTGATAAAGCACGGGGTTAGATACAGATGAAATCGGCCTCTACACTCTCCCCATCAAACACTCCCAGGACTGGTAACGCACGGGGTTAGATACAGAGTAAAGCTCCCTCTACACAATCCCATCAACCACTCAGAGGACAGGTACAGCACGGTGTTAGATACAGAGTAAAGCTCCCTCTACACCGTCCCCATCAAACACTCCCAAGACAGGTACAGCACGGGGTTAGATACAGAGTAAAGCTTCCTCTACACCGTACCCATCAAACACTCCCAGGACAGGTACAGCAAGGTGTTAGATACAGAGTAAAGCTCCCTCTACGCTATCCACATCAAACACTCCCAGGACAGGTACAGCAAGGGTTTAGATACAGAGTAAAGCTCCCTCTACGCTATCCCCATCAAACACTCCCAGGACAGGTACAGCAAGGGGTTAGATACAGAGTAAAGCTCCCTCTACACTGTCCCCATCAAACACTCCCAAGACAGGTACAGCACGGGGTTAGATACAGAGTAATGCTCCCTCTACACCGTCCGCATCAAACACTCCCAGGACATGTACAGCACGGGGTTAGATACAGAGAGAAGTCCCCTTTACACCATCCCATCAAACACTCCCAGGTCTGATAAAGCATGGTGTTAGATATAGAGTAAATCTCCCAATAAACAGTCCCCATCAAACACTCTCAGGATAGGTACAGCACGGGGTTAGATACAGAGTAAAGCTCCCTCTACACCGTCCCCATCAAACACTCCCAGGACAGGTACAGCACGGGGTTAGATACAGAGTAAAGCTCCCTCTACACCGTCCCCATCAAACACTCCCAGGGCAGGTACAGCACGGGGTCAGATATAGAGTAAAGCTCCCTCTACACTGTCCCCATCAAACACTCCCAGGACAGGTACAGCACGGGGTTAGATACAGAGTAAAGCTCCCTCTACACCGTCCCCATCAAACAATCCCAGGAAAGTTGCAGCGTGGGGTTTGATACAGAGTAAAGCTCCCTCTACACCGTCCCCATCAAACACTCCCAGGACAGGTACAGCACGGGGTTAGATACAGAGTAAAGCTCCCTCTGCACCATCTCCATCAAACACTCCCAGGACATGTACAGCACGGGGTTAGATACAGAGTAAATCTCCCTCTACGCTATCCCCATCAAACATTCCCAGGACCGGTACACAACCGGCTTAGATATAGAGTAAAGTCCCTTCGACACTGTCCCCATCAAACACTCCCAGGACAGGTACAGCATGGGGTTAGTTATAAAGGAAAGCTCCCTCTACACTCTCCCCTTCAAACACTCCCAGGACAGTTGCAGCACGGGGTTTGATACAGAGTAAAGCCACCTATATGCTGTCCCCATGAAACACTCCCAGGACAGGTACAGCATGGAGTTAGATACAGAGTAAAAAACCTTCGACACCGTCCCCATCAAACACTCCCAGGACAGTTGGAGCAAGGGGTTTGATACAGAGTAAAGCTCCATCTACATCGTCCCCATCAAACACTCTCAGGACAGGTACAGCACGGGGTTACATACAGAGTAAAACTCCCTCTACAATGTCCCCATCAAACATTCCAAGGACAGGTACAGCACAGGGTTAGATACCGAGGAAAGCTCCCTCTGCACTGTCCCCATCAAACACTCCCAGGACCGGTACAGCACGGGGTTAGATACAGAGTAAAGCTCCCTCTACACCGTCCCCATCAAACACTCCCAGGACAGGGACAGCACGGGGATAGATACAGAGTAAAGCCCCCCCTACTCCGTCTCCATCAAACACTCCCAGGACAGGTACAGCACGGGGTTAGATACAGAGTAAAGCTTTCTCTACACCGTCCGCATCAAACATTCCCAGGGCAGGTACAGCTCGGGGTTAGATATAGAGTAAATTTGCCAATACACTGTCCCCATCAAACACACCCAGTACTGGGACAGCACGGGGTTAGATACAGATTAAAGATCCCTCTACACTCTCCCCATCAAACACTCCCAGGACAGGTATAGCACGGTGTTAGATACAGAGTAAAGCTCCCTCTACGTCATCCCCATCTAACACTCCCAGGACAGGTACACAACCAGCTTAGATACAGAGTAAAGCTCCCTCTACACTGTCCCCTTGAACCACTCCAAGGACAGGTACAGCACGGGGTTAGTTATAAAGTAAAGCTCCCTCTACACTGTCCCCATCAAACACTCCCAGGACAGGTACAGCACGGGGTTAGATACAGAGTAAAGCTCCCTCTACACTGTCCCCATCAAACACTCCCAGGACAGGTACAGCACGGGGTTAGATACAGAGTAATGCTCCCTCTACACCGTCCGCATCAAACACTCCCAGGACATGTACAGCACGGGGTTAGATACAGAGTAAAGCTCCCGCTACACTGTCCCCATGAAACACTCCCAGGACAGGTACAGCACGGGGTTAGAGACAGATTAAAGCCCCTTCGACACCTTCCCCATCAAACACTCCCAGGACAGGTACAGCACGGGGTTAGATACAGAGTAAAGCTCCCTCTACACCGACCCCCATCAAACACTCCCACGACAGGTACACAACGGGCTTAGATACAGAGTAAAGCCCCTTCGACACTGTCCCCATCAAACACTCCCAGGATAGATATAGCACGGGGTTAGATACGGAGTAAAGCTCCCTCTACACTGTCCCCATCAAACACTCCAAGGACAGGTACAGCACGGGGTTAGTTATAAAGTAAAGCTCCCTCTACACTATCCCCATCAAACACTCCCAGGACAGGTACAGCACGGGGTTAGATACAGAGTAAAGCTCCCTCTACACCGTCCCCATCAAACACTCCCTGGACAGGTACAGCACGGGGTTAGATACAGAGTAAAAAACCCTCGACACCGTCCCCATCAAACACTCCCAGGACCGGTACAGCACGGGCTTAGATACAGAGTAAAAAACCCTCGGCACTATCCCCATCAACCACACTCAGGATATGCACTGCACGGGATTAGATACAGAGTAAAGCTCCCTCTACACTATCCCCATCAAACACTCCCAGGACAGGTACAGCACGGGGTTAGATACACAGTAAAGCTCCCTCTACTCCGTCCCCATCAAACACTCCCTGGACAGGTACAGCACGGGGTTAGATACAGAGTAAAAGCTCCATCTACACCGTCCCATCAAACACTCCCAGGACAGGTACAGCACGGGGTTAGATAGAGATTAAAGCTCTCTCTACACTGTCCCCATGAAGCACTCCCAGGACAGGTACAGCACGGTGTTAGATACAGAGTAAAGCTCCCTCTACACCGTCCCCATCAAACACTCCCTGTTCTGATAAAGCATGGGGTTAGATATAGAGTAAATCTCCCAATAAACTGTCCCCATCAAACACTCTCAGGATAGGTACAGCACAGGGTTAGATACAGAGTAAAGCTCCCGCTACACTGTCCCCATGAAACACTCCCAGGACAGGTACTGCACGGGGTTAGAGACAGATTAAAGCCCCTTCGACACCCTCCCCATCAAACACTCCCAGGACAGGTACAGCACGGGGTTAGATACAGAGTACATCTCCCTCAGAACTTTCTGCATCAAACACTCCTAGGACAGGTACAGCACGGCTTTAGATACAGGGAACATGTCCCTCTAAACCGTCCCCATCAAACACTCCCAAGACAGGAACAGCACGTGGTTAGATAAAGAGTCAAGGTCCCTCTTCACTGTCCGCATCAAATACTCCCAGGACAGGAACAGCACAGGGTTAGATACAGAGTAAAAGCTCCATCTACACTGTCCCCATCAAACACTCCCAGGACAGGTACAGTACGGGGTTAGATACAGAGTAAGGCTCCCTCTACACTGTCCCCATCAAACACTCAGAGGATAGGTACAGCACGGGGTTAGATACAGAGTAAAGCTCCCTCTACACCGTCCCCATCAAATACTCCCAGGACAGGTACAGCACGGGGTTAGATACAGAGTAAAGCTCCCTCTACACCGTCCCCATCAAACACTTCCAGGACAGGTACAGCACGGGGTTAGATACAGAGTAAAGACCCTTCGACACCGTCCCCATCAAACACTCCCAGGACTGGGACAGCACGGGGTTAGATACAGAGTAAATCTCCCTCTACACCGTCCCCATCAAACACTCCCAGGACAGGCACAGCACGGGGTTAGATACAGAATAAAGCTCTCTCTACACTGTCCCCATCGAACACTCCCAGGACAGGTACAGCACGGTGTTAGATACAGAGTAAAGCTCCCTCTACACCGTCCCCATGAAACACTCCCAGGACACGTACAGCACGGGGTTAGATACAGAGAGAAGTCCCCTTTACACTGTCCCCATCAAACAATCCCAGGTCTGATAAAGCATGGGGTTAGATATAGTGTAAATCTCCCAATAAACTCTCCCCATCAAACACTCTCAGGATAGGTACAGCATGGGGTTAGATACAGAGTAAAGTCCCTCTACTCCGTCCCCATGAAACACTCCCAGGACAGGTACAGCACGGTTTTAGATACAGAGTGATGCTCCCTCTACACCGTCCACATCAAACCCACTCAGGTCATGTACAGTACGGGTTTAGATAAAGAGTGAATCTCCGTCTACACCGTCCCCATTAAACCCTTCCAGGACAGGTACAGCACGGAGGGAGATACAGAGTAAAGCCTCTTTGACACAGTCCCCATCAAACACTCCAAGGACAGGTACAGCACGGGGTTAGATACAGAGTAAAGCTCCCTCTACACCATCCCCATCAAACACTCCCAGGACAGGGACAGCACGGGGATAAATACTGAGTGAATCTCCCTCTACACCATCACCATCAAACACTCCCAGGACAATTACAGCACCGTTTTAGATACAGAGTAAAGCTCCCTCTACACTGCCCCCATCAAACACTCGCAGGACAGGTACAGTACGGGGTGAGATATAGAGTAAATCTCCCTCTACACCGTCCCCGTCAAACTCTCCCAGGACAGGGACAGTACGTGGTTAGATACAGAGTAAAGCTCCTTCTCCACCGTCCCCATCAAACACTCCCAGGACAGGTACAGCACGGGGTTAGATACAGAGTAAATCTCCCTCAGAACTTTCTGCATCAAACACTCCTAGGACAGGTACAGCACGGCGTTAGATACAGGGAACATCTCCCTCTAAACCGTCTCCATCAAACACTCCCAAGACAGGAACAGCACGTGGTTAGATAAAGAGTAAAGGTCCCTCTTCACTGTCCGCATCAAATACACCCAGGACAGGAACAGCACAGGGTTAGATACAGAGTAAAGCTCCCTCTACACCGTCCCAATCAAACACTCCCAGGACAGGTACCTCACGGGGTTAGATACAGAGTAAATCTCCCTCAAAACTTTCTGCATCAAACACTCCCAGGACAGGTACAGCACGGGTTTAGATACAGAGTAAAACTCCCTCTACACCGTCCCCATCAAACACTCCCAGGACAGGTACAACACGGGGTTACATACAGAGTAAAGCTCCCTGTACACCGTCCCCATCAAACACTCCCAGGACAGGTACAGCATGGTGTTAGATAAAGAGTAAATCTCCCTCGACACTGTCCCCATCAAACACTCCCCGGACAGCTACAGCACGGTGTTATATACAGAGTAAAGCACCCTCTACACCATCCCCATCTAACACTCCCAGGACAGGTACAGCACGGGGTTAGATACAGAGTAAATCTCCATCTCCGCCGTTCACTTCAAACACTCCCAGGACAGGTACAGGACGGGGTTAGATAAAAAGTAAATCTCCCTACACACTGTCCCCATCAAACACTCTCAGGACAGGTACAGCATGGGGTTAGATACAGAGTAAAACACCCTCGACACTGTCCCCATCAAGGACACCCAGGATATGCACTGCACTGGGTTAGATACAGAGTAAAGCTCCCTCTACACTGTGCCCATCAAACACTCCCCGGACAGCTACAGCACGGGGTTAGATACAGAGTAAAGCACCCTCTACACCATCCCCATCTAACACTCCCAGGACAGGTACAGCACGGGGTTAGATACGGAGTAAATCTCCTTCTCCGCCGTCCACTTCAAACACTCCCAGGACTGGTACAGCACGGGGTTCGATACAGTGTAAACCTCCCTCTACACTGTCCCCATCAAACACTCCTAGGATAGGTAAAGCACGGGGTTAGATACAGTGTAAATCTCCCTCTACACCGTCCCCATCAAACACTCCCAGGACAGGTACAGCAGGGTTTCGAGACAGAGTAAAGCTCCCTCTACACCGTCCCCAGCAAACACTCCCTGGACAGGTACAGCACGGGGTTAGATACAGAGTAAAGCTCCCTCAAATCTGTCCCCATCAAACACTCCCAGGACAGGTACAGCACGGGGTTAGATACAGAGTAAATGTCCCTCAAAACATTCTCCTTCAAACACTCCCAGGACAGGTACAGCATGGGGTTAGATACAGGGAAAAGCTCCCTCTACACTCTCCCCATCAAACACTCCCAGGACAGGGACAGCACGGGGTTAGATACAGAGTAAAGCTTCATCTACACCGTCCCCATCAAACACTCAGAGGACAGGTACAGCACGGGGTTAGATACAGAGTAAAGCCCCTTCGACCACGTCCCCATCAAACACTCCCAGGACAGGTACAGCACGGGGTTAGATACAGAGTAAAGCTCCCTCTACACTGTCCCCATGAAACACTCCAAGCACAGGTACAGCACGGGGTTAGAAACAGAGTAAATCTCCCTCTACACTGTCCCCATCAAACACTCCCAGGACAGGTACAGCACGGGGTTAGATACAGAGTAAAGCTCCCTCTACACCTTCCCCATCAAACATTCCCAGGACAGGTACAGCACGGGGTTAGATACAGAGTAAAGCTCCCTCTACACCGTCCCCATCAAACACTCACAGGACAGGTACAGCACGGGGTTAGATACAGAGTAAAGCTCCCTCTACACTGTCCCCATCAAACACTCCCAGGACAGGTACAGCACGGGGTTAGATACAGAGTAAAGCTCCCTCTACACTGTCCCCATCAAACACTCCCAGGACAGGTACAGCACGGGGTTGGATACAGAGTAAAGCTCCCTCTACACCGTCCCCATCAAACACTCCCAGGACAGGTACAGCACGGGGTTGGATACAGAGTAAAGCTCCCTCTACACTGTCCCCATCAAACACTCCCAGGACAGGAACAGGATTGGTGTTTTAGTTGACCTGTGAACTCCCGGAATGATGCGCTGACCTGTCTCCTTGTCCCCCTGCCCCTCAGATCTCGGGCCTCCGAGGATCCAGAAGGAAGACCAACTCCAGCCCCGAGCCCCGGACGTCCTCCCGTTCCAGCGAGGAGCCTCGGAGCAGAGGTCGTGTGTCCCCGGGGGCGATCAGCTCCTCTAGCACCGACAGCAAGACCGAGCAAGGGAAGCCGCCGCTCAAGGTCAGAGGTCGGGGGTCGCGGGGCGCCGGGTGGGGGCGTCGAATGTTACCGGCGGCTTTGTGGGTGTCTGGGGTGGCCTACATCGGGGTGTCCCTCGGGAACTCACTCCCCTACACTCCTCCCTATCTCTGTTACCTCCTCCAGCCCCTACAACCCTCCCTATGTCTGTAACCTCCTCCAGCTTCAACAACCCTCCCTATCTCTGTAACCTCCTCCAGCCCCTACAACCCTCCCTTTCTCTGTAACTCTCCTCCAACCCCTACACCCCTCCCTATCTCTGTAACCTCCTCCAGCCCCTACAACCCTCCCTATCTCTGTAACTCTCCTCCAGCCCCTACACCCCTCCCTATCTCTGTAACCTCCTCCAGCCCCTACAACCCTCCCTTTCTCTGTAACTCTCCTCCAGCCCCTACAACCCTCCCTATCTCTGTAACCTCCTCCAGCCCCTACACCCCTCCCTATCTCTGTAACCTCCTCCAGCCCCTACACCCCTCCCTATCTCTGTAACCTCCTCCAGCCCCTACAACCCTCCCTATCTCTGTTAACCTCCTCCAGCCCCTACAACCCTCCCTATCTCTGTAACCTCCTCCAGCCCCTACACCCCTCCCTATCTCTGTAACCTCCTCCAGCCCCTACACCCCTCCCTATCTCTGTAACATCCTCCAGCCCCTACACCCCTCCCTATCTCTGTAATCTCCTACCACCCTCCGAGATCTCTGCGCTCCTCCAATTCCAGCCTGTCAAACATCCCCCCGATTCCCATCGCTCCGCCATTGGCAGCTGGGCCTTCAGCTGCCTGGGGTCCCTAAACTCTGGAACTCCCTCCCTAAACCTCTCCACTCCTCTCTCTCTCTCTATTCCACGCTCCCTCTCTCCCTTTGAGGCCACCCTCAAAACCGACGTCTTTGACCGGTCCTGTCCTTAACCGTCGCCTAATACCTCCTCACGTGGGCTCGGTGCCCAGACCGGTCCCGAATAAAGGGGGCCCCGTGAATTAACCGGGCGACACTTTAACGTGCCGAAGGGGATTTTACCGATGGGTCGTTGATACTCAGCCGAGCATTCCCGACCTCCGCGGGCCTCAGTGAGCGGGTGTCTCTCCGAATTTTTGCAGGTTGACCCCGCGTTGGACCTGAAGGTGGTGAGGAACCTCCGAGAGCGAACGCAGACTGACGATGAGCGGACAGAACGTGCAAATCACAAAAAACTGAAGATGCCGGTGAGTTTGATGGGACGGGGTGGTCAAATGGGCAGAGAAGCGGCAGATGGAATTTAACCCTGAAAAGTGGGAGGTGATAACACTTTGGAAGGAGTAATTTGACAAGGAAGTGCTCAACGAACGGCATGGACACTAGGAAGTTCTGAGGAACAAAGGGACCTTGGCGTGTAGATCTCTGAAGGCGGAGGGGGCATGTTAGTGGGGGTGGTGAAAAAGGCATAGGGGGCACTTGCCTTGATGGATCGAGGCATAGATTACAAAAGTAGGGAGGTCGTGTTGGGAGTTATGTCGAACCTCGGTGAGGCCACAGCTGGAGTACTGAGTGCAGTTCTGGTCGCCACATTTTAGGAAGGGTGTGATGGCGCTGGAGGGGGTGCAGAGGAGATTCACCAGGATGTTGCCCGGGATGAAACGTTTAAGTTACGAAGAGAGGGTCGGATAGACTTGGGTTGTTTGCGTTGGAGCAGAGAAGACTGAGGGGGCGACCCTGATCGAGGTGGACAAGATGATGAGGGGGCATGTACAGGGCGGATAGGGAGCAGCTGTTCCCCCTTAGTTGAAGGGTCAGTCACGAGGGGGACATAAGTTCAAGGTGAGAGGGGCAGGAGGTTTAGGGGTGAGGAGTGTGAGGAATATTTACCCAGAGGGGTGGTGAGGGTCTGGAATGCGCTGCCTGGGAGGGTGGTGGAGGAGGGTTAGCCTCACATCCTTTTAAAAAGTCCCTGGATGAGCACTTGGCATCTCATAAACATTCAAGGCTATGGGGGCCAAGTGCTGGTCAATGGGATTAGGGAGGTAGGTCAGGTCTTTCTCACGTGTCGGTGCAGACTCGATGGACTGAAGGGCCTCTTCTGCACTGTGTGATTGTGCGATACGGACGGCGTAGAGGGAGCTTTACTCTGTATCTAACCCCGTGCTGTACCTGTCCTGGGAGTGTTTGATGGGGACGGTGTAGAGGGAGCTTTACTCTGTATCTAACCCCGTGCTGTACCTGCCCTGGGAGTGTTTGATGGGGACAGTGTAGAGGGAGCTTTACTCTGTATCTAACCCCGTGCTGTACCTGTCCTGGGAGTGTTTGATGGGGGGACAGTGTAGAGAGCGCTTTACTCTGTATCTAACCCCGTGCTGTACCTGTCCTGGGAGTGTTTGATGGGGACAGTGTAGAGGGAGCTTTACTCTGTATCTAACCCCATTCTGTACCTGTCCTGGGAGTGTTTGATGGGGACGGTGTAGAGGGAGCTTTACTCTGTATCTAACCCCGTGCTGCACCTGTCCTGGGAGTGTTTGATGGGGACGGTGTAGAGGGAGCTTTACTCTGTATCTAACCCCGTGCTGTACCTGTCCTGGGAGTGTTTGATGGGGGGACGGTGTAGAGGGAGCTTTACTCTGTATCTAACCCCGTGCTGTACCTGTCCTGGGAGTGTTTGATGGGGACGGTGTAGAGGGAGCTTTACTCTGTATCTAACCCCGTGCTGTACCTGTCCTGGGAGTTTTTGATGGGGACGGTGTAGAGGGAGCTTTACTCTGTATCTAACCCCGTGCTGTACCTGTCCTGGGAGTGTTTGATGGGGACAGTGTAGGGGGAGCTTTACTCTGTATCTAACCCCGTGCTGTACCTGTCCTGGGAGTGTTTGATGGGGACGGTGTAGAGGGAGCTTTACTCTGTATCTAACCCCGTGCTGTACCTGTCCTGGGAGTGTTTGATGGGGACAGTGTAGAGAGCGCTTTACTCTGTATCTAACCCCGTGCTGTACCTGTCCTGGGAGTGTTTGATGGGGACAGTGTAGAGGGAGCTTTACTCTGTATCTAACCCCATTCTGTACCTGTCCTGGGAGTGTTTGATGGGGACGGTGTAGAGGGAGCTTTACTCTGTATCTAACCCCGTGCTGCACCTGTCCTGGGAGTGTTTGATGGGGACGGTGTAGAGGGAGCTTTACTCTGTATCTAACCCCGTGCTGTACCTGTCCTGGGAGTGTTTGATGGGGGGACGGTGTAGAGGGAGCTTTACTCTGTATCTAACCCCGTGCTGTACCTGTCCTGGGAGTGTTTGATGGGGACGGTGTAGAGGGAGCTTTACTCTGTATCTAACCCCGTGCTGTACCTGTCCTGGGAGTTTTTGATGGGGACGGTGTAGAGGGAGCTTTACTCTGTATCTAACCCCGTGCTGTACCTGTCCTGGGAGTGTTTGATGGGGACAGTGTAGGGGGAGCTTTACTCTGTATCTAACCCCGTGCTGTACCTGTCCTGGGAGTGTTTGATGGGGACGGTGTAGAGGGAGCTTTACTCTGTATCTAACCCCGTGCTGTACCTATCCTGGGAGTGTTTGATGGGGGGACGGTGTAGAGGGAGCTTTACTCTTTATCTAACCATGTGCTGTACCTGTACTGGGAGTGTTTGATGGGGACAGTGTAGAGGGAGCTTTACTCTGTATCTAACCCCGTGCTGTACCTGTCCTGGGAGTGTTTGATGGGGACAGTGTAGACTGAGCTTTACTCTGTATCTAACCCCGTGCTGCACCTGTCCTGGGAGTGTTTGATGGGGACGGTGTAGAGGGAGCTTTACTCTGTATCTAACCCCGTGCTGTACCTGTCCTGGGAGTGTTTGGTGGGGGGACGGTGTAGAGGGAGCTTTACTCTGTATCTAACCCCGTGCTGTACCTGTCCTGGGAGTGTTTGATGGGGACGGTGTAGAGGGAGCTTTACTCTGTATCTAACCCCGTGCTGTACCTGTCCTGGGAGTGTTTGATGGGGACGGTGTAGAGGGAGCTTTACTCTGTATCTAACCCCGTGCTGTACCTGTCCTGGGAGTGTTTGATGGGGGGACGGTGTAGAGGGAGCTTTACTCTGTATCTAACCCCGTGCTGCACCTGTCCTGGGAGTGTTTGATGGGGGACAGTGTAGAGGGAGCTTTACTCTGTATCTAACCCCGTGCTGTACCTGTCCTGGGAGTGTTTGATGGGGACTGTGTAGAGGGAGCTTTACTCTGTATCTAACCCCCTCTCTCTCGCCCACCACCCCCCTGCAGGATTTTATCCAGCCCCTGTCGCCCTCGGACCTGGACAGCCTGGACAGCAACAGCCTGAACGAGGACAACAGCAGCGACCCCCGGGACATCGACCAGGACAACCGCAGCACCTCGCCCAGCATCGCCAGCCCCTGCGGGGTGGACAGCGACTCTGACTCCTCCGTCTCCCAGTGCCCGCTGGGCCCTCTGTCCGGCAGCCCTCTCCTCGCCTCGGCCCCCGCCTCCTCGGGCCTGCCGCCTCAGGCCCAGGCCTCGGACCCGGCCCCCCCTCACCCGCCGCCCTCCGCCCCACGGATCCCGGCCCAGGGA